>NC_066355.1:1343326-1516524 GCF_024516045.1 Bombus affinis | reverse complement strand
ACCCAAGTTCTCTACCAAAATTTAGCTCTGTTGGAATTTCTGTTCTTTGAAATTTCTATTTTGACCAGACTATTACTTGCAATCTGATACAAGATCTGCAGTCCGGATACAAAACAACAATATAATTTTATTTATCCTCTGTCTCATGTGCCGTTACAAGAATAAGAAACTTTCTTAATGCTAAATCCCAATTTTATGAATATGCGATTAATTTCTTCAATATTTGAACGGTAGTTGTTCAAGACAATTGGAAAGTTAAGGGTTTATGACTCTGCTGAATGGGGTCTAAGAAGGGTGTAAACCTGAAAATTCCCGAATGCTCAAGAGTGTCGTAAACCACTCGGTGAATTAAGGAAATCTTTATCCTCCCCACCCTTATTTTAAGCGATCGGCAGTCGGCCAATAGGGGAAATCAGTCGTCCATAACTATTATTTTCCATCTTACGAAAACTAATGGTTATGGAGTGGGACTGAAGAACTACTTTCTGGGGGTGGGTTTATAAACTACTTTCCTTCGTCAACCGGCTCACAATTCCAGTTTGTTCGGACGCGATCAGGTCGATACTCAGTGTGACGAGTCAGTCTGGTTCATAGTGCTAGTGTGCTAAGAAGAAGCAAAGTCAGTCAGAGATCACGTGCAAGAAGTTCGAGAGTCAGATCCGAAGGAAGCACATGCCGGATCCAGAGATCAGTTGACAGAGGGATATTAATCGGTAATCAGCGTACTGGAAACTCAAGACGAGGCACATCGCAGTAGCTAGGTGTGGAGCCTGCAGTCGTTGACAAACAAACATCTTCACGAACTTGCATTGCAGTGAATCGTCGAGTTTTGTATATTGCTTGTTTTGCGTTGAACGATGACTACACTAAAAAGGAGGTTCGGTTTCGATTTACTGAAACTTGAACGCCTTCATATTAGATCAGACCTCGCGAGATTCGATAATTTTTGGAAAACGCAAGGAAAGATTGCGCCTATCGAGGTCATTTGTAATTGGATCGTTAAGAGTGCACCGCTGATGGATCGCTTTCTGTTTATTCAGCAACAAATTCATTCGTACCTCGAAGAGGGAAGTGAGGAGGAGGAATCTCACATTTCATCAACGAAAGAGTTTCAAGATCTGTATTTTAAATTGATGTACGAGACTCAGACATATATAAGTGATTATTCGTTTCAAAGGCACTCTCGCAATTAACAGCGCGAATCAGGCAGTTAGAAACGAGTGCGTCTCATGCAGTGTCCGCAGCCGGCTACTATAAAATTACCGTCCATTCCACTGTCTTTTACGCATCATTTGCGATTACTTCCGCAATAACTTTGAATCGCTGATCAATCAAAACGAATCCTTGAGCAACATTGAGCAATTTCACTATTTATATTTAAAGTCTACAGTAAAGAGAGGATGATCTGGACGCTTAAAGCATTGGCAATGTCCGACGACAACTATAATGCCGCATGGAAACTTTAGTAGATTTGGAGGCGTTTCTCGAACGAACATACTAACAATAAGTGCGACCCTCAGAAACTACAATCGGGTCTTGTATCGTTTGTTAGCGCTGAGAGGCTCAAACGTCCATTGTGCACAGCTGACGATAAATTAGAGAATTTATACAGAGCACTGCGTTAAGACGTGTATAATCGTATAATCAAGTTCTTATAACACGCGAGCAACGGTCATTTTTATGGAGAGACGATCCTTTGCAGTCGGTCGATGTTTACGAGTCCACAGACGCATTCTTAAATTCTTTCCATTGGTTCATTGTATGCAGAGAAATTTAGAAATTATCCTATATAAATTGGAGAAATTCATTCTAACAACGGTGGAAATTTCGTGGATGCTATTCGCATCGCTACTTCAGAGGATTTTTGCCTGGGCACTATAGCGGTGGTCAAGGAGGATTGCCTTCTTCCTTCACGTTGGAGATTCGACCGTATCACCGAGATGCTTCAAGGCAAGGATGGCGTTACCAAAATCATCTCAATAAGGACAGCCACTGAGGTTGTCAAACGGCTGATGGCCAACATCTGCATCTTACCAATGAACAACGAACATCCAACACCGCGGGCAGGATTCAGAGACTTGTCAGACCGACGGTCTCAAAACAAGCTGAATAATATCCAATCCTATGTATTCAAACACATACACGGCGATGCACATAAAGTGATTTATTATATAACCATTGTAATTAATTACATTGCCAATTCATAGAATTGAACATAATCTTTAATCATTGTATATCGGTAGCCACTGTATTCGCGTAATTCAATAAAATCTATAGTCATGGTAAAATTGCATTGTTTAGCTGCGGTATGTTGTGGTGCAAAGGTCATGGTCCGACTGCGAACGAAAAGCTCACGAGCGAAAAACACGGATAGAACAGAATTTTTGTCTCACTCGGAAGGTTGTAACATTCGGTTGTAACACACATTTTTAAATAAATAATAAATGAATAAATTATAATGAGTTAATAAATTTGTATACATTACACGTATATCTGCTTTTTACTTTCTATGCTACACGTTGTTTTGATAAGAATAAATTGCAGATTCCTACTTGATGCGCGCCCATCAAAATTTGTCCTTTCCACAGGGTACATTAACCCCGAAACTGCCCATACGACCATCGTCGTGAAGAGGTTGTAGAGCTGCTCTGCTGATTAGAACTAATAATCTAGATAACTGTATTTTTAAGTACATTTAAATCTATTTTTTCAGTCAAAGTTAATAACGTAGAGGAGTCTGGCTTGTATGAAAACACGGATATATTACGGTTGTTACGAACTGACTATTTTATTTATTTTAAATTTTTTGTCATGTAATTACAGCAACATTCGATATTTGCATGTATGTAATTGCATAATCGTAATCCGAAGAACAGAGGTTTCTCTGACGCACCACGGAAGTTGACAATTTGCTGCGATCCAGTCGGAGATTATTGTATCTAGATATTATACCAATCAATACAATCGATACAAGTAGCAACTCGAGATGATTCAACGCATATGTGACGCGTGTCTTACTGGTAGCGTAAAACGATTTTATGCGCAAATTAACTTACACAAACATTATATTCTAATAATTTATCTATATTTACATCTTTGAAAATATGATTTTGTAATTTTAATTTCTTTATCTTTTTGTATGATATAATTTATAAAACATTTACCAAGATGCTTCCTTGGATTGGCCAAAATTCTTCCTTGGTGACATTACACCAAATTGAATGTGATAACAGTGTCCGCAGCCTATCATTTTTACAGCATAATTGTTTTTTCAATTGTTATTTGATTTATCAGCTCAGTGGTAAAAAATATCTTCAAAAAATCATTTCTTTTTTTTCCTTGCGCGGGGAAATGGTCACCCCGTCTCACTTCTGGGAAGCGGGGGGCAGTGTCGGACTCTTACCGACTGAAACCCCGCGGTCGGTTAACAGGAATATCCCGGGACCTCTTTCGAATTGCTGCCGGAGCATTCCTGCATCTTTTCCCAATCTAAGGGAATCATTCCTCAGGTCTAATTTCGGGTAGCAATCCTCGCCCGAACCCAGGCCGCTCAGGTTTTCGTACACGCGCAGCAACGCCAAGGCCTGGAGCTCGAACGGAGGAGACGCCGCCAAGACAGACACCGATACATAGGATATTTATGTTTCCCAATATATTTTACAATATAATTATATATCTAAAGATTATTAAATAATAATATTTTATATAAACAATAATATTTATATAAATAATTGTATAATATATTTATTTGGTTTAAATTTTAAAATATATATATAAATTTTTATATAATATAAATATTTATATTAAAATTATAATTTGTTTATATTTATAATTAATAATTATATATTAATATATACTTGTATATATAAAAGATAATCTATTTTTTTTTCAAAAAATAATGAATTTTTTACAAAGATACCATCCTATAAAAATATTTTTTTTTCGAAATTTTTTTTAAATGTATTATTTATAAAAATAACATTTAAAATAATTAAATATTAATTAATATAATAATAATAATAATAATAATAATAATAATAATAATAATAATAATTAAAATTAACATTTATATAATAGGCTAAGTTTAAGCTAATAGGCTCATGCCCTATCGATAAATTTTAAAATTTTTATATAAAACCATATTTCCTATAAATAAATCAAAATTCCGGTGCGTAAAATGTGCAGGTAATCACCCCACTGACCAATGCACCAAATCCCCTGAAACCCCCGCGAAGTGTATCCACTGTCAAGGAGAGCATAATGCGAACTACAAAGGATGCTCAGCCTATAAAACACTACATAATATTAAGTATCCAAAACTGAGACCCAAGGAGATAACCATACAAGAACCTAGACCCCAAAAACTCACCACACCATCAATGTCCTATGCCCAGGCAACACAAGGAAACGTAAACAACTCGAAAACACACAATGTACACAGAGAAAATAGAATTCCCACCTCACAAAACACAGACAACTTCACCAGACTCGAAAAAGCAATTATCGAGAAGCAAACTGAGCAAATTAACAACTTGCTGTCACTACTCACACTCTTCATGGACAAATTTATACGCACAGAAGAAAAATAAAACCAATGCGTATAGCTCTGTGGAACGCCAACGGTCTAGCTCAGCACTTATAAATAAGCTCAGCATTAATAAATAAATTAATAAATAAATCCCAGCAGTTACTAATGTTGAAGAATGAACTAAAGAAGAAACAGGTGTAGGAGCTATCATTGCAGCAGGTAATCAAATTATAAATACTAATTGTGCACTTTTTCTAAATACTATAACTAAAAATATAAATAAAATTAATAAATTTATATTATATAAAATTAAATTTCATCTACCAAAAATTATTATAAAAGAAATAATTATTAATAATCTTGAATCTCCTAAACGATTTAAAATCACAGTTATTATTCCTGAATTAAAAGCTAAATTCTTTTGATAATAAATAATTAAACAATAAGAAATTAATCCTAATCCATCCCATCCTAACAATAAAGTTAATATATTAGGACTTAAAATTAAAAAAATTATTGATAATAAAAATAATATCATTAAATAATAAAAACGTTTAATTAAATATTTATTATTTAAATCTATATATCTTACTCTATATAATAAAATTATTGAACAAATCAATATAACTAAAAATATAAATATTTACAATTTAAACCTAATTACTAAAATTAATTTCATCTTTATTGAATTTAAATTATAAATTATTCATTCATAAATAAATAATTTATTTATAAATAAAATATAAAATCCAAAAAATATAAAAATTAAACTTATTATAATTAATATAATTCCAAAAACAACTATTTTTAAAATAATTTAAAATATTTTATATTTATATATCATTGAAATCACAATTCAATATTTTTAATTAAACTATTTAAATAAAAAAATAAATTAAAAATAAATAAATTTAAAGGTAATAAATGTAAAATTAAAGTTGAATAATTTAATAAACTTCTATTTATTAAATTAATATTAAAATTATAAATTTTTCCAAACTGAATAAATCTATATAAATAAATTGAATATATAAATCTAAATAAACAATAAAAAAAATAAAAATATAAATAAATATTTATATCATATAATTAATCTTATTAATAAAAAAATTTCACTTGCCATATTTAAAGAAATTGGAGCTCCTGAATTATATACACACATTATAAATCATATTATTGATATTGAAGGTATTAAATTAATTAATCCTTTATTTACAAAAATAATTCGTCTATTAGTTTGTTTATTAATTTCATTAACTAAATAAAATAAACCTGAAGAAACTAATCCATGAGAAATTATTATTAATAATCCTCCTAATAAACCAATTTTTAAACCCCTTAATATTCCTATAGATATAATTCCTATATGAATCACTGAAGATAAAGCAATAATTAATTTTATATCAAATTGAAATAAACATATTATTCTTAAAATTAATATTCCAAATAAATTAATTATTATTAAATAATAAGATAAATTAATAAATTTATTCTTAAAAATTAAAATTAATCGTAATATTCCATATCTTCCTAATTTTAATATTACTGAAGCCAAAATTATTGATCTAAAAAAAGAAGCTTCTACATGTGCCTTAATTAATCATCCATGAAATATATATATATTGGAATTTTAATTAAAAAAGATATTAATAAATAAATAAAATTAAAATAATCAAATTTAAATTTCTTAATCTCTAATAAAAAAAAAAAAAATTATTCTACCTCTTCTTTCTAATATTTTAAAAATTAAATATAATATTGGTAAAGAAAATACTAAAGTATAAAATATTAAATAAAATGCGGCTAAAATTCGATCCTCTCTATATCCTCATTCTATTACCATATAAAAAATTAATAATAATCTAGATTCATATATAAAGTAAAATACTAATAAATCTATAACTATAAAATTTAATAATATTAAAAAAAATAAAATTAAATTTAATATTAAACAACTTTTTCTTATTTCATTTAAATTTAAAAAAATTATTCCAAATACTCAAATTATTATTAAAATTAAATAATTAGAATAATTATTATTTCTTAAACCTCCAACAATATTAATTCACTTAATTCATCTAATATTTTTAAAAAATATAATCTTATTAAAAATATTAAATTTCTCAAAATATAAAAATTAATATAATTTATCAAAAATATTACAACTAATAAAATTAAAACTTCATTCATTATATTAAATTCACAAAATTAATTTTTTGATGACCATATTCATAATTTATTCTTACTAACAATGATAAACCTAATACCCTCTCACATACTGAATAAATTAAATAAATTAAATAAAGAAATCCACCATAATTTATTGATATTAAATAAAATAAAATTATTGCAATCAAATATTCAATACCAATTAAAAAACTTAAAAAATAAATTCTATAATTTAACACAACAATTAATATTAAAAATACTATATTAAAAATTAAATAATCTAAAATAAATTCAATACTATCATATATATATATATATATATATATATATATATATATATATATAAAATATTAAATTTCAAAAAAATTTTTTTTTTAAATATCAATAATCACCAAAATTATTATTTTAATTAAACTATTTTTTGTTAATATAATATAAATGTTTTATAGTTTAATAAAAACATTAATTTTGTAAATTAAAAATTTAATTATAATATTAATATAACAAAATTTAAATAAAAAAAAAAAATAAAAATGAAAACTTTATTAATTCTTAATTTTATTTTATACATAAATTTAAATATTAGTTTAATACTAATTATTTATTATTTTTATATAAATATCTTCCATTCTCCTTTAAAACAATTAATTTGTTCAATTTTATATATTATTTACATAACATTTAATACTTTAATTTTAAAACAAAATTTTTCAATAAATATATATATTTTAATAATCATTTTCATTAGAGGAATTTTAATTATATTTTCTTATTTTATTAGATTAATCAATAAAATAAAAAAGAAAAAAAAATATTATTTCTAAAATTTTAATTTTAAATTCATTTATTTTATTAACTATAATTTTTCAAATTTATCAAATCAAAATTATTCTTAAACATTTAAATTTTAATTTTTACAAAAACAATAAATTTAAAATTATTAAAAATTTATATTATAAACCAAATTATTTAATTTTATTAATAATTATTATTTTCTTAATTTTAATATTATTTATTATAACAAAAATCTGTTATACTAAAAATAAAAATTTACGAACAAAAAAATGAAAAAAATAATTTCTATAATTTATAAAACTCGTATATTAAATTTACCATTATCATTTATTAATTTACCTACACCAATCAACATTAATTATATATGAAATTTTGGTTCAATTCTAGGAATATTTTTAATAATTCAAATTATTTCAGGATTATTTTTATCTATACATTATTGTCCTAATATTAACATTGCCTTCTATAGAATTTCTAATATTATCAAAGATATAAACTCCGGATGATTAATTCGTTTAATTCATATAAATGGAGCCTCATTTTATTTTTTAATTATATATTTACATATTGCACGAAATTTATTCTATTATTCATTCAAATTAATTCAAGTATGATCAATTGGTGTATCAATCTTATTTTTATCTATAGCAACAGCTTTTTTAGGGTATGTACTTCCATGAGATCAAATATCATTTTGAGGAGCAATAGTAATTACAAATCTTATTTCAGCAATTCCCTATATTGGACAATTTACTGTTGAATGAATTTGAGGGGGATTTTCAATTAATAATGACACACTAAATCGATTTTATTCCTTTCACTTTATTTTACCTTTCATCATGTTATTAATAGTATTTATACATTTAATAATTCTACATATTACAGGATCATCAAATCCAATTCATTCAAAAATAAATATTTACAAAATTAATTTTCACCCATATTTTACTATTAAAGATTTAATTACTATTATTTTTACATTTAATTTATTTATATTAATTAATTTACAAATACCTTTTATATTAGGAGAACCTGATAATTTTAAAATAGCAAATCCTATAATTAACCCTGTTCATATTTGTTGTTATTTTATGTTTTAGAGGTAGGATCGCGTTAGTTTGTATTATGTTATATAGATAATAAATCCACACTTCTCGGAGCAGAAAAACCTTTATTGCACACACTTAGAAGGGTCACAAACGAATGAAAGAAAAAGGCAAGAGAGGTCCTAAAACTATCGATCAGGTCTATCGACCGTGTCTAGGAATAACTTCTATTTACTCCTTTTGTAACTAGCCGTCAGCATATAGATTTGCATATTCAATTTTACGTACAATTCCTAATAAATTAGGAGGTGTAATTATATTATTTATATCAATCTTTATTTTATATTTTTAATTCCTTTAATTAATACAAATAATTTGAAAAATAATAAGTTTTACTTTATTAACAAATTTATATACTAATGATTTATCAATATTTTTATTATATTAACTTGATTAGGAGGACAAATAATTGAATATCCATATACTAATTTAAACATAATTTTTACTTTAATATACTTTATATACATAATTATATCATTATATATAAATGTAGTATCGTGGACAAAAGGCCTAAGATATCTGCCGAATCGTAAACAATGTCGCGAGAGCCGCGGCATCGTCGGGTACATCAATGTGTCGTCGATCCTTTTTAAGTGGATAGTTTCGTGGAAAGGGCCCGCGTGACCCTGGCCACGGGCGTTTCGGGACACGTGTCTCGAACGGCGGGAAAAGACAAAGAGACGTTAAAGTCAGTATTAGTTGAGAAGCCGGAGAGAACGGATGCGAAAGGTGTGCAGAGTGTGAATTGAGAAGCGAGAGCGAGCGAGTGTAGAAGCCGAAGAGTGTGAATCGGGAAGTCGAAAGCCGCGTCTGAAAATAAGACGTACGACAGCATTGTAATTATTTCGTTGCTTCGAATATTATTAATTAAATCAAAACATCATTACTTGTCCTTTCCTCTAAGACCCATTAAGATACTACATAAATAATATCTGAGATTTAATTTTAAAAAAATAAGTTAATGAACTTGAACAAGTATATGACTTGAAATCATACCATAGAAATAAAATTTTCTATTAACTTAATTTAATAATTAATCATATTAACTTTTTAAATATACCAATAAACTAAAAATTTATTAATAACTTAATCCTTAATACAAATGAATTTTATTTAGTTAAATTAATTAATTAATATATATATGTATGTATGTATGTATGTATGTATGTATGTATGTATGTATGTATGTATGTAAATGTTTAATAAATATAAATAAAAATAAAATAAATGTTAAATAAATATATTATAAATATAATGTTAAATTTGTTAAACTTCATAAAAATTAAGAATATTAAATAATAATAATGATAATAATTTAATTAAAAGTAAATTAAAAGTTAACTATTAAACAAATATTAAATTATTAAATATAAATCAAAAATAATAAATATAAAAATTAATAATTAAAAAATATAAATTTTTAAAAATATTAATTTAACTAAATAAAACAAAATAAAACTTAAATTATGAAAAATTATAAAATTAAAAATTCTGAATTACGAAAAATAACTAAATAAATCTTTTAAATATACATTTATCATAATCTTAAAATATTCAGTTAAATAAAATTCAAATTTAATCTTAAAAATACTTAAAAATTTAGTCAATTTTTTATTAAAATTAATTAAATTAAACGAAAACTTATATAAAAAAATTAAATTAAATAAAAAATAAAATAAAAACTTATCTATAAAAATATTAAAATTGATCAAATTAAACAAAAATCTAGTTAAAAAAATATTTAAATTTAATAAAAAATAAAATAAAAATCTATAAACATAAATATTTAAATTTATTAAATTGAACAAAAAATTTATTAAAAAAAATGTTTAAATTAAATAAAAAGTAAAATAAAAATTTATAAATGAAAACATTAAAATTAATTAAATTAAATAAAAATTCAATCAAAAAATTATTTAAATTAAATAAAAAAATAAAATAAAATAAAGTCTATAAATAAATAAATGAAAAATTATTAAATAAATACTTAATAAAAAAATATTTAATAAATCCATTTAAATTAATCTATCCAATAATTATTAAAACTACAGCAGTTATAATTTCTGCATTTTCGTTTGTTAATAAAATTACACATGTATCCATTCTTACTATTACTACATAAATATAAATAATTGTCATTCCAGCAGTAAACCATATTCCCTTGGCCAAAATCTATAAATATTTTCTCAAACTTAAACCATTTAAACAAATTAAAAAATAAAATATAATCCAATAAATATTTTATTAATAATCAACATATTTTTATTTAAAATTATAAAATATTAAAATTTAATATTATTAATTCTTTTATTAAATAAATAAATAAAGAATGAAACAAAATTAATATTAACAATTCAAGTCAACATATTTTTATTAAAATATCATAACGAATTCGCGGTAAAACTCCACGAATTATAACCAACAAAATTATATGAAATATAAAAATTAATATAAAACCAAACGATCAATTATAAAATCCAAAAAATATTACAGTTAAAATTATTCTTATAAATATAATATTTATATATTCTGATAAAAAAAATTAACACAAATAATCTTCTAAAATACTCAAGATTAAATCCAGAAACTAATTCAGATTCCCTCTCAATTAAATCAAATGGCACACGATTCAAATCAATTAATACACTAACAATAAAAATTAAATATAAAGGATATATAAAAAATATAAAATTAACATTTTTTTGAAAATTAATAAATTCAAAAAATGAATAATCCTCAATTATAAATATTAAAATAAAAAATATTATAAATAATAAAATTTCAAATGAAATTATTTGAGAAACTACACGTAACGATCCTAAAATAGAATAATTACATATTGAAACTCAACCAATCATAATAATTGAATAAACTGTTAACCTTAAAATTAACATTAAATAAATAATTCTAAAATCAATAAAATAAAATTTATAAATTCAAGGATAAACTAATCATATAATTATTGATAAAAAAAATATAATTATTGGACTAAACAAATATATTATATTAATTCTTAAATAAAAAATCTCCTTAGTTAATAATTTTAAAGCATCTCTAAATGGTTGCAATAAACCTTTAAATATTACTTTATTAGGACCCTTTCGTAATTGAATATAACCTAAAATTTTACGTTCAAATAAAGTTAAAAATGCAACTCCAATTAAAATTGTAATTATTAATAAAATATAATTTAAAAAATTATTTATAATTATTATATATTATAACTAATTATAATTTATTTAAATTCTAAATTTAATGCACTAAATATGCTAATATAATTAAATTATATATTTATTAAATAAAATTTATAATTAAATTATAAATTATAGTCCTTTCGTACAAATAATTTATTATTTCATTTTATAGATAGAAATCAATCTGAGTCACGTCGATTTGAACTCAGATCATGTAAGATTTTAAAAGTCGAACAGACTTAATTATTAAATTTGTCCATTTAAAATTTATCTTAATTCAACATCGAGGTCGCAATCATCTTTATAAATATGATCTTTAAAAAGATATTACGCTGTTATCCCTAAGGTAATTTATTCTTGTAATTTTTATTAAAAGATCACCAAAAATTATTCTTTAATCAAAGTTAATATTTAAAATAAAGTTTGATAAATTTACCTGTCCTCCCAACAAAATATTAATACTTAATAATTAAATTATAATCAAAATATTAATATAAAATTCTATAGGGTCTTATCGTCCCATAAACAAATTTCAGCATTTTAATTAAAAATTTAAATTAATTATATATATATATATATATATATATATATATATATATATATATGAGACAGTATATATCTCATTAACTCCTTCATTCCAGTTCCTAATTAAAAAACGATTGATTATGCTACCTTTGTACAGTCAGTTATACTGCAGCCATTAAATTTTTAAAATCATTGGGCAGAATTGACTTAAAATTATTACTCAATAAGCCATGTTTTTGTTAAACAGGTGGATATATTAAATTTGCCGAATTCCTTATATATATATATATATTATATATTTATAGAAATAAACTTTAAACTTAAAACATTATTTATTAATTACTAATTCATTCATTATTATATTTAATTTTAATAAATTAAAAATTATTATTTTTTTTTTAAATATACATTTACTTATTAATATATTTTAATTTTAAAATCTATAATATTTATAAATTATTAAATTATTAAATACTCATTAATAAAAATTATTTTTAAATTAATATTATTAAACCTTATTCCTCCAATACCGCTCCGGGAATAACGGAATACCTGCATTCTTCCTTCCAAATGTCTCTCCCTAATAAATCTTTCACTTCTCTAGAGGTTACTGAATTAATCCATCGTTTGAACCCCAGGAAAGCACCGGGACATGATCAAATAAGTAATAAAGCAATTAAGGAACTACCCGTAAAAGGGATTCCACTCATTTCTTCAATCTTCAATACAATTCTTCGCCTTGAATACTATCCCAAAACCTGGAAAACGTCACTAATTACGCTCATCCCTAAACTCGGAAAACCAATACACGAAACTAGCTCCTATCGTTCAATTAGCCTTCTACCCACTTTGTCAAAACTATTCGAAAAGTTGCTAACGAATCGACTCCTTCCACTCCTAGAGGATCTGAAAACTCTGCCAGATCATCAATTCGGCTTTCGGAAGCAGCATTCCACAATAGAGCAAATCCACCGAATAACACACAGTATCAGCCAAACCGTCGAAAAGAAAAAATACTGCTCAGCGGTATTTCTTGATATTCAACAGGCATTCGACAAAGTATGGCACGAAGGGCTTCTTTACAAACTTAAAAAAGTCCTACCACACACTTATTACTCCATGCTAAAGTCCTACCTAACCAATAGGCAATTCATGGTTAAATACGCAGACGCCATTACCACAACTTTCCCAATAGAAGCGGGCATACCCCAAGACAGTGTCCTCGGACCCCTTCTATTCTCCATCTACACTGCCGACTTACCAATATCAACAGGAATAATCATAGCAACATTTGCCGACGACACAGCGCTATTAGCGTCCCACGCCAACCCGACAATATCCTTATCCACCCTTCAGCAAGGTCTCGACTCAATGGAAAAGTGGTTCCACAAATGGGGCTTCAAAATTAATGAAAAAAAATCCACACATGTAACCTTCACGCTGCGAAAACAAACCTGCCCACAGGTCTCCATTAACAATATAACAGTTGCCAACAAAGACACAGTCAGATAGATACCTGGGCATGACTCTGGACAGGAGATTAACCTGGAAACAACATATCCTAGACAAATCTAAACAACTCAGGGACAAACTCAAACAATTTTATTGGCTCATTGGCCGTCGCTCCAACCTAAGCACACAGAACAAAATTACGCTCTATAAGACCGTGATAAAACCAGTCTGGATCTACGGAATCCAACTATGGGGAACAGCAAGTAATTCCAACATTGAAATACTCCAACGGTTCCAATCGAAAACGCTAAGATCCCTATTAAATGCACCCTGGTATGTTACCAACGAAACAATCCACCGTGACCTCAAGATACCTACAGTCAAAGATGAAATACACAAGTCCAGAAGCAGATATAACACAAGAGTCAACAACCACTATGCGGAACATTTTTGTAGATAATTTTATGATCTCCAATTTTTGTCTGGGCTATATTTTCGATAAAACTTACCGTTTTCAAGAAAAATTAAAAAAATCAGAAAATTTTAACTTTAACCTTGAATAACTTTTTTAGCACACATGGGATCAATGGGGACTTTTCACCCTTCATTTCTACTGGTGTACCCAAGTTCTCTACCAAAATTTAGCTCTGTTGGAATTTCTGTTCTTTGAAATTTCTATTTTGACCAGACTATTACTTGCAATCTGATACAAGATCTGCAGTCCGGATACAAAACAACAATATAATTTTATTTATCCTCTGTCTCATGTGCCGTTACAAGAATAAGAAACTTTCTTAATGCTAAATCCCAATTTTATGAATATGCGATTAATTTCTTCAATATTTGAACGGTAGTTGTTCAAGACAATTGGAAAGTTAAGGGTTTATGACTCTGCTGAATGGGGTCTAAGAAGGGTGTAAACCTGAAAATTCCCGAATGCTCAAGAGTGTCGTAAACCACTCGGTGAATTAAGGAAATCTTTATCCTCCCCACCCTTATTTTAAGCGATCGGCAGTCGGCCAATAGGGGAAATCAGTCGTCCATAACTATTATTTTCCATCTTACGAAAACTAATGGTTATGGAGTGGGACTGAAGAACTACTTTCTGGGGGTGGGTTTATAAACTACTTTCCTTCGTCAACCGGCTCACAATTCCAGTTTGTTCGGACGCGATCAGGTCGATACTCAGTGTGACGAGTCAGTCTGGTTCATAGTGCTAGTGTGCTAAGAAGAAGCAAAGTCAGTCAGAGATCACGTGCAAGAAGTTCGAGAGTCAGATCCGAAGGAAGCACATGCCGGATCCAGAGATCAGTTGACAGAGGGATATTAATCGGTAATCAGCGTACTGGAAACTCAAGACGAGGCACATCGCAGTAGCTAGGTGTGGAGCCTGCAGTCGTTGACAAACAAACATCTTCACGAACTTGCATTGCAGTGAATCGTCGAGTTTTGTATATTGCTTGTTTTGCGTTGAACGATGACTACACTAAAAAGGAGGTTCGGTTTCGATTTACTGAAACTTGAACGCCTTCATATTAGATCAGACCTCGCGAGATTCGATAATTTTTGGAAAACGCAAGGAAAGATTGCGCCTATCGAGGTCATTTGTAATTGGATCGTTAAGAGTGCACCGCTGATGGATCGCTTTCTGTTTATTCAGCAACAAATTCATTCGTACCTCGAAGAGGGAAGTGAGGAGGAGGAATCTCACATTTCATCAACGAAAGAGTTTCAAGATCTGTATTTTAAATTGATGTACGAGACTCAGACATATATAAGTGATTATTCGTTTCAAAGGCACTCTCGCAATTAACAGCGCGAATCAGGCAGTTAGAAACGAGTGCGTCTCATGCAGTGTCCGCAGCCGGCTACTATAAAATTACCGTCCATTCCACTGTCTTTTACGCATCATTTGCGATTACTTCCGCAATAACTTTGAATCGCTGATCAATCAAAACGAATCCTTGAGCAACATTGAGCAATTTCACTATTTATATTTAAAGTCTACAGTAAAGAGAGGATGATCTGGACGCTTAAAGCATTGGCAATGTCCGACGACAACTATAATGCCGCATGGAAACTTTAGTAGATTTGGAGGCGTTTCTCGAACGAACATACTAACAATAAGTGCGACCCTCAGAAACTACAATCGGGTCTTGTATCGTTTGTTAGCGCTGAGAGGCTCAAACGTCCATTGTGCACAGCTGACGATAAATTAGAGAATTTATACAGAGCACTGCGTTAAGACGTGTATAATCGTATAATCAAGTTCTTATAACACGCGAGCAACGGTCATTTTTATGGAGAGACGATCCTTTGCAGTCGGTCGATGTTTACGAGTCCACAGACGCATTCTTAAATTCTTTCCATTGGTTCATTGTATGCAGAGAAATTTAGAAATTATCCTATATAAATTGGAGAAATTCATTCTAACAACGGTGGAAATTTCGTGGATGCTATTCGCATCGCTACTTCAGAGGATTTTTGCCTGGGCACTATAGCGGTGGTCAAGGAGGATTGCCTTCTTCCTTCACGTTGGAGATTCGACCGTATCACCGAGATGCTTCAAGGCAAGGATGGCGTTACCAAAATCATCTCAATAAGGACAGCCACTGAGGTTGTCAAACGGCTGATGGCCAACATCTGCATCTTACCAATGAACAACGAACATCCAACACCGCGGGCAGGATTCAGAGACTTGTCAGACCGACGGTCTCAAAACAAGCTGAATAATATCCAATCCTATGTATTCAAACACATACACGGCGATGCACATAAAGTGATTTATTATATAACCATTGTAATTAATTACATTGCCAATTCATAGAATTGAACATAATCTTTAATCATTGTATATCGGTAGCCACTGTATTCGCGTAATTCAATAAAATCTATAGTCATGGTAAAATTGCATTGTTTAGCTGCGGTATGTTGTGGTGCAAAGGTCATGGTCCGACTGCGAACGAAAAGCTCACGAGCGAAAAACACGGATAGAACAGAATTTTTGTCTCACTCGGAAGGTTGTAACATTCGGTTGTAACACACATTTTTAAATAAATAATAAATGAATAAATTATAATGAGTTAATAAATTTGTATACATTACACGTATATCTGCTTTTTACTTTCTATGCTACACGTTGTTTTGATAAGAATAAATTGCAGATTCCTACTTGATGCGCGCCCATCAAAATTTGTCCTTTCCACAGGGTACATTAACCCCGAAACTGCCCATACGACCATCGTCGTGAAGAGGTTGTAGAGCTGCTCTGCTGATTAGAACTAATAATCTAGATAACTGTATTTTTAAGTACATTTAAATCTATTTTTTCAGTCAAAGTTAATAACGTAGAGGAGTCTGGCTTGTATGAAAACACGGATATATTACGGTTGTTACGAACTGACTATTTTATTTATTTTAAATTTTTTGTCATGTAATTACAGCAACATTCGATATTTGCATGTATGTAATTGCATAATCGTAATCCGAAGAACAGAGGTTTCTCTGACGCACCACGGAAGTTGACAATTTGCTGCGATCCAGTCGGAGATTATTGTATCTAGATATTATACCAATCAATACAATCGATACAAGTAGCAACTCGAGATGATTCAACGCATATGTGACGCGTGTCTTACTGGTAGCGTAAAACGATTTTATGCGCAAATTAACTTACACAAACATTATATTCTAATAATTTATCTATATTTACATCTTTGAAAATATGATTTTGTAATTTTAATTTCTTTATCTTTTTGTATGATATAATTTATAAAACATTTACCAAGATGCTTCCTTGGATTGGCCAAAATTCTTCCTTGGTGACATTACACCAAATTGAATGTGATAACAGTGTCCGCAGCCTATCATTTTTACAGCATAATTGTTTTTTCAATTGTTATTTGATTTATCAGCTCAGTGGTAAAAAATATCTTCAAAAAATCATTTCTTTTTTTTCCTTGCGCGGGGAAATGGTCACCCCGTCTCACTTCTGGGAAGCGGGGGGCAGTGTCGGACTCTTACCGACTGAAACCCCGCGGTCGGTTAACAGGAATATCCCGGGACCTCTTTCGAATTGCTGCCGGAGCATTCCTGCATCTTTTCCCAATCTAAGGGAATCATTCCTCAGGTCTAATTTCGGGTAGCAATCCTCGCCCGAACCCAGGCCGCTCAGGTTTTCGTACACGCGCAGCAACGCCAAGGCCTGGAGCTCGAACGGAGGAGACGCCGCCAAGACAGACACCGATACATAGGATATTTATGTTTCCCAATATATTTTACAATATAATTATATATCTAAAGATTATTAAATAATAATATTTTATATAAACAATAATATTTATATAAATAATTGTATAATATATTTATTTGGTTTAAATTTTAAAATATATATATAAATTTTTATATAATATAAATATTTATATTAAAATTATAATTTGTTTATATTTATAATTAATAATTATATATTAATATATACTTGTATATATAAAAGATAATCTATTTTTTTTTCAAAAAATAATGAATTTTTTACAAAGATACCATCCTATAAAAATATTTTTTTTTCGAAATTTTTTTTAAATATATTATTTATAAAAATAACATTTAAAATAATTAAATATTAATTAAATATAATAATAATAATAATAATAATAATAATAATAATAATAATAATTAAAATTAACATTTATATAATAGGCTAAGTTTAAGCTAATAGGCTCATGCCCTATCGATAAATTTTTAAAATTTTTATATAAAACCATATTTCCTATAAATAAATCAAAATTCCGGTGCGTAAAATGTGCAGGTAATCACCCCACTGACCAATGCACCAAATCCCCTGAAACCCCCGCGAAGTGTATCCACTGTCAAGGAGAGCATAATGCGAACTACAAAGGATGCTCAGCCTATAAAACACTACATAATATTAAGTATCCAAAACTGAGACCCAAGGAGATAACCATACAAGAACCTAGACCCCAAAAACTCACCACACCATCAATGTCCTATGCCCAGGCAACACAAGGAAACGTAAACAACTCGAAAACACACAATGTACACAGAGAAAATAGAATTCCCACCTCACAAAACACAGACAACTTCACCAGACTCGAAAAAGCAATTATCGAGAAGCAAACTGAGCAAATTAACAACTTGCTGTCACTACTCACACTCTTCATGGACAAATTTATACGCACAGAAGAAAAATAAAACCAATGCGTATAGCTCTGTGGAACGCCAACGGTCTAGCTCAGCACTTATAAATAAGCTCAGCATTAATAAATAAATTAATAAATAAATCCCAGCAGTTACTAATGTTGAAGAATGAACTAAAGAAGAAACAGGTGTAGGAGCTATCATTGCAGCAGGTAATCAAATTATAAATACTAATTGTGCACTTTTTCTAAATACTATAACTAAAAATATAAATAAAATTAATAAATTTATATTATATAAAATTAAATTTCATCTACCAAAAATTATTATAAAAGAAATAATTATTAATAATCTTGAATCTCCTAAACGATTTAAAATCACAGTTATTATTCCTGAATTAAAAGCTAAATTCTTTTGATAATAAATAATTAAACAATAAGAAATTAATCCTAATCCATCCCATCCTAACAATAAAGTTAATATATTAGGACTTAAAATTAAAAAAATTATTGATAATAAAAATAATATCATTAAATAATAAAAACGTTTAATTAAATATTTATTATTTAAATCTATATATCTTACTCTATATAATAAAATTATTGAACAAATCAATATAACTAAAAATATAAATATTTACAATTTAAACCTAATTACTAAAATTAATTTCATCTTTATTGAATTTAAATTATAAATTATTCATTCATAAATAAATAATTTATTTATAAATAAAATATAAAATCCAAAAAATATAAAAATTAAACTTATTATAATTAATATAATTCCAAAAACAACTATTTTTAAAATAATTTAAAATATTTTATATTTATATATCATTGAAATCACAATTCAATATTTTTAATTAAACTATTTAAATAAAAAAATAAATTAAAAATAAATAAATTTAAAGGTAATAAATGTAAAATTAAAGTTGAATAATTTAATAAACTTCTATTTATTAAATTAATATTAAAATTATAAATTTTTCCAAACTGAATAAATCTATATAAATAAATTGAATATATAAATCTAAATAAACAATAAAAAAAATAAAAATATAAATAAATATTTATATCATATAATTAATCTTATTAATAAAAAAATTTCACTTGCCATATTTAAAGAAATTGGAGCTCCTGAATTATATACACACATTATAAATCATATTATTGATATTGAAGGTATTAAATTAATTAATCCTTTATTTACAAAAATAATTCGTCTATTAGTTTGTTTATTAATTTCATTAACTAAATAAAATAAACCTGAAGAAACTAATCCATGAGAAATTATTATTAATAATCCTCCTAATAAACCAATTTTTAAACCCCTTAATATTCCTATAGATATAATTCCTATATGAATCACTGAAGATAAAGCAATAATTAATTTTATATCAAATTGAAATAAACATATTATTCTTAAAATTAATATTCCAAATAAATTAATTATTATTAAATAATAAGATAAATTAATAAATTTATTCTTAAAAATTAAAATTAATCGTAATATTCCATATCTTCCTAATTTTAATATTACTGAAGCCAAAATTATTGATCTAAAAAAAGAAGCTTCTACATGTGCCTTAATTAATCATCCATGAAATATATATATATTGGAATTTTAATTAAAAAAGATATTAATAAATAAATAAAATTAAAATAATCAAATTTAAATTTCTTAATCTCTAATAAAAAAAAAAAAATTATTCTACCTCTTCTTTCTAATATTTTAAAAATTAAATATAATATTGGTAAAGAAAATACTAAAGTATAAAATATTAAATAAAATGCGGCTAAAATTCGATCCTCTCTATATCCTCATTCTATTACCATATAAAAAATTAATAATAATCTAGATTCATATATAAAGTAAAATACTAATAAATCTATAACTATAAAATTTAATAATATTAAAAAAAATAAAATTAAATTTAATATTAAACAACTTTTTCTTATTTCATTTAAATTTAAAAAAATTATTCCAAATACTCAAATTATTATTAAAATTAAATAATTAGAATAATTATTATTTCTTAAACCTCCAACAATATTAATTCACTTAATTCATCTAATATTTTTTAAAAAATATAATCTTATTAAAAATATTAAATTTCTCAAAATATAAAAATTAATATAATTTATCAAAAATATTACAACTAATAAAATTAAAACTTCATTCATTATATTAAATTCACAAAATTAATTTTTTGATGACCATATTCATAATTTATTCTTACTAACAATGATAAACCTAATACCCTCTCACATACTGAATAAATTAAATAAATTAAATAAAGAAATCCACCATAATTTATTGATATTAAATAAAATAAAATTATTGCAATCAAATATTCAATACCAATTAAAAAACTTAAAAAATAAATTCTATAATTTAACACAACAATTAATATTAAAAATACTATATTAAAAATTAAATAATCTAAAATAAATTCAATACTATCATATATATATATATATATATATATATATATATATATATATAAAATATTAAATTTCAAAAAAATTTTTTTTTTTAAATATCAATAATCACCAAAATTATTATTTTAATTAAACTATTTTTTGTTAATATAATATAAATGTTTTATAGTTTAATAAAAACATTAATTTTGTAAATTAAAAATTTAATTATAATATTAATATAACAAAATTTAAATAAAAAAAAAAAATAAAAATGAAAACTTTATTAATTCTTAATTTTATTTTATACATAAATTTAAATATTAGTTTAATACTAATTATTTATTATTTTTATATAAATATCTTCCATTCTCCTTTAAAACAATTAATTTGTTCAATTTTATATATTATTTACATAACATTTAATACTTTAATTTTAAAACAAAATTTTTCAATAAATATATATATTTTAATAATCATTTTCATTAGAGGAATTTTAATTATATTTTCTTATTTTATTAGATTAATCAATAAAATAAAAAAGAAAAAAAAATATTATTTCTAAAATTTTAATTTTAAATTCATTTATTTTATTAACTATAATTTTTCAAATTTATCAAATCAAAATTATTCTTAAACATTTAAATTTTAATTTTTACAAAAACAATAAATTTAAAATTATTAAAAATTTATATTATAAACCAAATTATTTAATTTTATTAATAATTATTATTTTCTTAATTTTAATATTATTTATTATAACAAAAATCTGTTATACTAAAAATAAAAATTTACGAACAAAAAAATGAAAAAAATAATTTCTATAATTTATAAAACTCGTATATTAAATTTACCATTATCATTTATTAATTTACCTACACCAATCAACATTAATTATATATGAAATTTTGGTTCAATTCTAGGAATATTTTTAATAATTCAAATTATTTCAGGATTATTTTTATCTATACATTATTGTCCTAATATTAACATTGCCTTCTATAGAATTTCTAATATTATCAAAGATATAAACTCCGGATGATTAATTCGTTTAATTCATATAAATGGAGCCTCATTTTATTTTTTAATTATATATTTACATATTGCACGAAATTTATTCTATTATTCATTCAAATTAATTCAAGTATGATCAATTGGTGTATCAATCTTATTTTTATCTATAGCAACAGCTTTTTTAGGGTATGTACTTCCATGAGATCAAATATCATTTTGAGGAGCAATAGTAATTACAAATCTTATTTCAGCAATTCCCTATATTGGACAATTTACTGTTGAATGAATTTGAGGGGGATTTTCAATTAATAATGACACACTAAATCGATTTTATTCCTTTCACTTTATTTTACCTTTCATCATGTTATTAATAGTATTTATACATTTAATAATTCTACATATTACAGGATCATCAAATCCAATTCATTCAAAAATAAATATTTACAAAATTAATTTTCACCCATATTTTACTATTAAAGATTTAATTACTATTATTTTTACATTTAATTTATTTATATTAATTAATTTACAAATACCTTTTATATTAGGAGAACCTGATAATTTTAAAATAGCAAATCCTATAATTAACCCTGTTCATATTTGTTGTTATTTTATGTTTTAGAGGTAGGATCGCGTTAGTTTGTATTATGTTATATAGATAATAAATCCACACTTCTCGGAGCAGAAAAACCTTTATTGCACACACTTAGAAGGGTCACAAACGAATGAAAGAAAAAGGCAAGAGAGGTCCTAAAACTATCGATCAGGTCTATCGACCGTGTCTAGGAATAACTTCTATTTACTCCTTTTGTAACTAGCCGTCAGCATATAGATTTGCATATTCAATTTTACGTACAATTCCTAATAAATTAGGAGGTGTAATTATATTATTTATATCAATCTTTATTTTATATTTTTAATTCCTTTAATTAATACAAATAATTTGAAAAATAATAAGTTTTACTTTATTAACAAATTTATATACTAATGATTTATCAATATTTTTATTATATTAACTTGATTAGGAGGACAAATAATTGAATATCCATATACTAATTTAAACATAATTTTTACTTTAATATACTTTATATACATAATTATATCATTATATATAAATGTAGTATCGTGGACAAAAGGCCTAAGATATCTGCCGAATCGTAAACAATGTCGCGAGAGCCGCGGCATCGTCGGGTACATCAATGTGTCGTCGATCCTTTTTAAGTGGATAGTTTCGTGGAAAGGGCCCGCGTGACCCTGGCCACGGGCGTTTCGGGACACGTGTCTCGAACGGCGGGAAAAGACAAAGAGACGTTAAAGTCAGTATTAGTTGAGAAGCCGGAGAGAACGGATGCGAAAGGTGTGCAGAGTGTGAATTGAGAAGCGAGAGCGAGCGAGTGTAGAAGCCGAAGAGTGTGAATCGGGAAGTCGAAAGCCGCGTCTGAAAATAAGACGTACGACAGCATTGTAATTATTTCGTTGCTTCGAATATTATTAATTAAATCAAAACATCATTACTTGTCCTTTCCTCTAAGACCCATTAAGATACTACATAAATAATATCTGAGATTTAATTTAAAAAAAATAAGTTAATGAACTTGAACAAGTATATGACTTGAAATCATACCATAGAAATAAAATTTTCTATTAACTTAATTTAATAATTAATCATATTAACTTTTTAAATATACCAATAAACTAAAAATTTATTAATAACTTAATCCTTAATACAAATGAATTTTATTTAGTTAAATTAATTAATTAATATATATATGTATGTATGTATGTATGTATGTATGTATGTATGTAAATGTTTAATAAATATAAATAAAAATAAAATAAATGTTAAATAAATATATTATAAATATAATGTTAAATTTATTAAACTTCATAAAAATTAAGAATATTAAATAATAATAATGATAATAATTTAATTAAAAGTAAATTAAAAGTTAACTATTAAACAAATATTAAATTATTAAATATAAATTAAAAATAATAAATATAAAAATTAATAATTAAAAAATATAAATTTTTAAAAATATTAATTTAACTAAATAAAACAAAATAAAACTTAAATTATGAAAAATTATAAAATTAAAAATTCTGAATTACGAAAAATAACTAAATAAATCTTTTAAATATACATTTATCATAATCTTAAAATATTCAGTTAAATAAAATTCAAATTTAATCTTAAAAATACTTAAAAATTTAGTCAATTTTTTATTAAAATTAATTAAATTAAACGAAAACTTATATAAAAAAATTAAATTAAATAAAAAATAAAATAAAAACTTATCTATAAAAATATTAAAATTGATCAAATTAAACAAAAATCTAGTTAAAAAAATATTTAAATTTAATAAAAAATAAAATAAAAATCTATAAACATAAATATTTAAATTTATTAAATTGAACAAAAAATTTATTAAAAAAAATGTTTAAATTAAATAAAAAGTAAAATAAAAATTTATAAATGAAAACATTAAAATTAATTAAATTAAATAAAAATTCAATCAAAAAATTATTTAAATTAAATAAAAAAATAAAATAAAATAAAGTCTATAAATAAATAAATGAAAAATTATTAAATAAATACTTAATAAAAAAATATTTAATAAATCCATTTAAATTAATCTATCCAATAATTATTAAAACTACAGCAGTTATAATTTCTGCATTTTCGTTTGTTAATAAAATTACACATGTATCCATTCTTACTATTACTACATAAATATAAATAATTGTCATTCCAGCAGTAAACCATATTCCCTTGGCCAAAATCTATAAATATTTTCTCAAACTTAAACCATTTAAACAAATTAAAAAATAAAATATAATCCAATAAATATTTTATTAATAATCAACATATTTTTATTTAAAATTATAAAATATTAAAATTTAATATTATTAATTCTTTTATTAAATAAATAAATAAAGAATGAAACAAAATTAATATTAACAATTCAAGTCAACATATTTTTATTAAAATATCATAACGAATTCGCGGTAAAACTCCACGAATTATAACCAACAAAATTATATGAAATATAAAAATTAATATAAAACCAAACGATCAATTATAAAATCCAAAAAATATTACAGTTAAAATTATTCTTATAAATATAATATTTATATATTCTGATAAAAAAATTAACACAAATAATCTTCTAAAATACTCAAGATTAAATCCAGAAACTAATTCAGATTCCCTCTCAATTAAATCAAATGGCACACGATTCAAATCAATTAATACACTAACAATAAAAATTAAATATAAAGGATATATAAAAAATATAAAATTAACATTTTTTTGAAAATTAATAAATTCAAAAAATGAATAATCCTCAATTATAAATATTAAAATAAAAAATATTATAAATAATAAAATTTCAAATGAAATTATTTGAGAAACTACACGTAACGATCCTAAAATAGAATAATTACATATTGAAACTCAACCAATCATAATAATTGAATAAACTGTTAACCTTAAAATTAACATTAAATAAATAATTCTAAAATCAATAAAATAAAATTTATAAATTCAAGGATAAACTAATCATATAATTATTGATAAAAAAAATATAATTATTGGACTAAACAAATATATTATATTAATTCTTAAATAAAAAATCTCCTTAGTTAATAATTTTAAAGCATCTCTAAATGGTTGCAATAAACCTTTAAATATTACTTTATTAGGACCCTTTCGTAATTGAATATAACCTAAAATTTTACGTTCAAATAAAGTTAAAAATGCAACTCCAATTAAAATTGTAATTATTAATAAAATATAATTTAAAAAATTATTTATAATTATTATATATTATAACTAATTATAATTTATTTAAATTCTAAATTTAATGCACTAAATATGCTAATATAATTAAATTATATATTTATTAAATAAAATTTATAATTAAATTATAAATTATAGTCCTTTCGTACAAATAATTTATTATTTCATTTTATAGATAGAAATCAATCTGAGTCACGTCGATTTGAACTCAGATCATGTAAGATTTTAAAAGTCGAACAGACTTAATTATTAAATTTGTCCATTTAAAATTTATCTTAATTCAACATCGAGGTCGCAATCATCTTTATAAATATGATCTTTAAAAAGATATTACGCTGTTATCCCTAAGGTAATTTATTCTTGTAATTTTTATTAAAAGATCACCAAAAATTATTCTTTAATCAAAGTTAATATTTAAAATAAAGTTTGATAAATTTACCTGTCCTCCCAACAAAATATTAATACTTAATAATTAAATTATAATCAAAATATTAATATAAAATTCTATAGGGTCTTATCGTCCCATAAACAAATTTCAGCATTTTAATTAAAAATTTAAATTAATTATATATATATATATATATATATATATATATATATGAGACAGTATATATCTCATTAACTCCTTCATTCCAGTTCCTAATTAAAAAACGATTGATTATGCTACCTTTGTACAGTCAGTTATACTGCAGCCATTAAATTTTTAAAATCATTGGGCAGAATTGACTTAAAATTATTACTCAATAAGCCATGTTTTTGTTAAACAGGTGGATATATTAAATTTGCCGAATTCCTTATATATATATATATATTATATATTTATAGAAATAAACTTTAAACTTAAAACATTATTTATTAATTACTAATTCATTCATTATTATATTTAATTTTAATAAATTAAAAATTATTATTTTTTTTTTAAATATACATTTACTTATTAATATATTTTAATTTTAAAATCTATAATATTTATAAATTATTAAATTATTAAATACTCATTAATAAAAATTATTTTTAAATTAATATTATTAAACCTTATTCCTCCAATACCGCTCCGGGAATAACGGAATACCTGCATTCTTCCTTCCAAATGTCTCTCCCTAATAAATCTTTCACTTCTCTAGAGGTTACTGAATTAATCCATCGTTTGAACCCCAGGAAAGCACCGGGACATGATCAAATAAGTAATAAAGCAATTAAGGAACTACCCGTAAAAGGGATTCCACTCATTTCTTCAATCTTCAATACAATTCTTCGCCTTGAATACTATCCCAAAACCTGGAAAACGTCACTAATTACGCTCATCCCTAAACTCGGAAAACCAATACACGAAACTAGCTCCTATCGTTCAATTAGCCTTCTACCCACTTTGTCAAAACTATTCGAAAAGTTGCTAACGAATCGACTCCTTCCACTCCTAGAGGATCTGAAAACTCTGCCAGATCATCAATTCGGCTTTCGGAAGCAGCATTCCACAATAGAGCAAATCCACCGAATAACACACAGTATCAGCCAAACCGTCGAAAAGAAAAAATACTGCTCAGCGGTATTTCTTGATATTCAACAGGCATTCGACAAAGTATGGCACGAAGGGCTTCTTTACAAACTTAAAAAAGTCCTACCACACACTTATTACTCCATGCTAAAGTCCTACCTAACCAATAGGCAATTCATGGTTAAATACGCAGACGCCATTACCACAACTTTCCCAATAGAAGCGGGCATACCCCAAGACAGTGTCCTCGGACCCCTTCTATTCTCCATCTACACTGCCGACTTACCAATATCAACAGGAATAATCATAGCAACATTTGCCGACGACACAGCGCTATTAGCGTCCCACGCCAACCCGACAATATCCTTATCCACCCTTCAGCAAGGTCTCGACTCAATGGAAAAGTGGTTCCACAAATGGGGCTTCAAAATTAATGAAAAAAAATCCACACATGTAACCTTCACGCTGCGAAAACAAACCTGCCCACAGGTCTCCATTAACAATATAACAGTTGCCAACAAAGACACAGTCAGATAGATACCTGGGCATGACTCTGGACAGGAGATTAACCTGGAAACAACATATCCTAGACAAATCTAAACAACTCAGGGACAAACTCAAACAATTTTATTGGCTCATTGGCCGTCGCTCCAACCTAAGCACACAGAACAAAATTACGCTCTATAAGACCGTGATAAAACCAGTCTGGATCTACGGAATCCAACTATGGGGAACAGCAAGTAATTCCAACATTGAAATACTCCAACGGTTCCAATCGAAAACGCTAAGATCCCTATTAAATGCACCCTGGTATGTTACCAACGAAACAATCCACCGTGACCTCAAGATACCTACAGTCAAAGATGAAATACACAAGTCCAGAAGCAGATATAACACAAGAGTCAACAACCACTATGCGGAACATTTTTGTAGATAATTTTATGATCTCCAATTTTTGTCTGGGCTATATTTTCGATAAAACTTACCGTTTTCAAGAAAAATTAAAAAAATCAGAAAATTTTAACTTTAACCTTGAATAACTTTTTTAGCACACATGGGATCAATGGGGACTTTTCACCCTTCATTTCTACTGGTGTACCCAAGTTCTCTACCAAAATTTAGCTCTGTTGGAATTTCTGTTCTTTGAAATTTCTATTTTGACCAGACTATTACTTGCAATCTGATACAAGATCTGCAGTCCGGATACAAAACAACAATATAATTTTATTTATCCTCTGTCTCATGTGCCGTTACAAGAATAAGAAACTTTCTTAATGCTAAATCCCAATTTTATGAATATGCGATTAATTTCTTCAATATTTGAACGGTAGTTGTTCAAGACAATTGGAAAGTTAAGGGTTTATGACTCTGCTGAATGGGGTCTAAGAAGGGTGTAAACCTGAAAATTCCCGAATGCTCAAGAGTGTCGTAAACCACTCGGTGAATTAAGGAAATCTTTATCCTCCCCACCCTTATTTTAAGCGATCGGCAGTCGGCCAATAGGGGAAATCAGTCGTCCATAACTATTATTTTCCATCTTACGAAAACTAATGGTTATGGAGTGGGACTGAAGAACTACTTTCTGGGGGTGGGTTTATAAACTACTTTCCTTCGTCAACCGGCTCACAATTCCAGTTTGTTCGGACGCGATCAGGTCGATACTCAGTGTGACGAGTCAGTCTGGTTCATAGTGCTAGTGTGCTAAGAAGAAGCAAAGTCAGTCAGAGACCACGTGCAAGAAGTTCGAGAGTCAGATCCGAAGGAAGCACATGCCGGATCCAGAGATCAGTTGACAGAGGGATATTAATCGGTAATCAGCGTACTGGAAACTCAAGACGAGGCACATCGCAGTAGCTAGGTGTGGAGCCTGCAGTCGTTGACAAACAAACATCTTCACGAACTTGCATTGCAGTGAATCGTCGAGTTTTGTATATTGCTTGTTTTGCGTTGAACGATGACTACACTAAAAAGGAGGTTCGGTTTCGATTTACTGAAACTTGAACGCCTTCATATTAGATCAGACCTCGCGAGATTCGATAATTTTTGGAAAACGCAAGGAAAGATTGCGCCTATCGAGGTCATTTGTAATTGGATCGTTAAGAGTGCACCGCTGATGGATCGCTTTCTGTTTATTCAGCAACAAATTCATTCGTACCTCGAAGAGGGAAGTGAGGAGGAGGAATCTCACATTTCATCAACGAAAGAGTTTCAAGATCTGTATTTTAAATTGATGTACGAGACTCAGACATATATAAGTGATTATTCGTTTCAAAGGCACTCTCGCAATTAACAGCGCGAATCAGGCAGTTAGAAACGAGTGCGTCTCATGCAGTGTCCGCAGCCGGCTACTATAAAATTACCGTCCATTCCACTGTCTTTTACGCATCATTTGCGATTACTTCCGCAATAACTTTGAATCGCTGATCAATCAAAACGAATCCTTGAGCAACATTGAGCAATTTCACTATTTATATTTAAAGTCTACAGTAAAGAGAGGATGATCTGGACGCTTAAAGCATTGGCAATGTCCGACGACAACTATAATGCCGCATGGAAACTTTAGTAGATTTGGAGGCGTTTCTCGAACGAACATACTAACAATAAGTGCGACCCTCAGAAACTACAATCGGGTCTTGTATCGTTTGTTAGCGCTGAGAGGCTCAAACGTCCATTGTGCACAGCTGACGATAAATTAGAGAATTTATACAGAGCACTGCGTTAAGACGTGTATAATCGTATAATCAAGTTCTTATAACACGCGAGCAACGGTCATTTTTATGGAGAGACGATCCTTTGCAGTCGGTCGATGTTTACGAGTCCACAGACGCATTCTTAAATTCTTTCCATTGGTTCATTGTATGCAGAGAAATTTAGAAATTATCCTATATAAATTGGAGAAATTCATTCTAACAACGGTGGAAATTTCGTGGATGCTATTCGCATCGCTACTTCAGAGGATTTTTGCCTGGGCACTATAGCGGTGGTCAAGGAGGATTGCCTTCTTCCTTCACGTTGGAGATTCGACCGTATCACCGAGATGCTTCAAGGCAAGGATGGCGTTACCAAAATCATCTCAATAAGGACAGCCACTGAGGTTGTCAAACGGCTGATGGCCAACATCTGCATCTTACCAATGAACAACGAACATCCAACACCGCGGGCAGGATTCAGAGACTTGTCAGACCGACGGTCTCAAAACAAGCTGAATAATATCCAATCCTATGTATTCAAACACATACACGGCGATGCACATAAAGTGATTTATTATATAACCATTGTAATTAATTACATTGCCAATTCATAGAATTGAACATAATCTTTAATCATTGTATATCGGTAGCCACTGTATTCGCGTAATTCAATAAAATCTATAGTCATGGTAAAATTGCATTGTTTAGCTGCGGTATGTTGTGGTGCAAAGGTCATGGTCCGACTGCGAACGAAAAGCTCACGAGCGAAAAACACGGATAGAACAGAATTTTTGTCTCACTCGGAAGGTTGTAACATTCGGTTGTAACACACATTTTTAAATAAATAATAAATGAATAAATTATAATGAGTTAATAAATTTGTATACATTACACGTATATCTGCTTTTTACTTTCTATGCTACACGTTGTTTTGATAAGAATAAATTGCAGATTCCTACTTGATGCGCGCCCATCAAAATTTGTCCTTTCCACAGGGTACATTAACCCCGAAACTGCCCATACGACCATCGTCGTGAAGAGGTTGTAGAGCTGCTCTGCTGATTAGAACTAATAATCTAGATAACTGTATTTTTAAGTACATTTAAATCTATTTTTTCAGTCAAAGTTAATAACGTAGAGGAGTCTGGCTTGTATGAAAACACGGATATATTACGGTTGTTACGAACTGACTATTTTATTTATTTTAAATTTTTTGTCATGTAATTACAGCAACATTCGATATTTGCATGTATGTAATTGCATAATCGTAATCCGAAGAACAGAGGTTTCTCTGACGCACCACGGAAGTTGACAATTTGCTGCGATCCAGTCGGAGATTATTGTATCTAGATATTATACCAATCAATACAATCGATACAAGTAGCAACTCGAGATGATTCAACGCATATGTGACGCGTGTCTTACTGGTAGCGTAAAACGATTTTATGCGCAAATTAACTTACACAAACATTATATTCTAATAATTTATCTATATTTACATCTTTGAAAATATGATTTTGTAATTTTAATTTCTTTATCTTTTTGTATGATATAATTTATAAAACATTTACCAAGATGCTTCCTTGGATTGGCCAAAATTCTTCCTTGGTGACATTACACCAAATTGAATGTGATAACAGTGTCCGCAGCCTATCATTTTTACAGCATAATTGTTTTTTCAATTGTTATTTGATTTATCAGCTCAGTGGTAAAAAATATCTTCAAAAAATCATTTCTTTTTTTTCCTTGCGCGGGGAAATGGTCACCCCGTCTCACTTCTGGGAAGCGGGGGGCAGTGTCGGACTCTTACCGACTGAAACCCCGCGGTCGGTTAACAGGAATATCCCGGGACCTCTTTCGAATTGCTGCCGGAGCATTCCTGCATCTTTTCCCAATCTAAGGGAATCATTCCTCAGGTCTAATTTCGGGTAGCAATCCTCGCCCGAACCCAGGCCGCTCAGGTTTTCGTACACGCGCAGCAACGCCAAGGCCTGGAGCTCGAACGGAGGAGACGCCGCCAAGACAGACACCGATACATAGGATATTTATGTTTCCCAATATATTTTACAATATAATTATATATCTAAAGATTATTAAATAATAATATTTTATATAAACAATAATATTTATATAAATAATTGTATAATATATTTATTTGGTTTAAATTTTAAAATATATATATAAATTTTTATATAATATAAATATTTATATTAAAATTATAATTTGTTTATATTTATAATTAATAATTATATATTAATATATACTTGTATATATAAAAGATAATCTATTTTTTTTTCAAAAAATAATGAATTTTTTACAAAGATACCATCCTATAAAAATATTTTTTTTTCGAAATTTTTTTTAAATGTATTATTTATAAAAATAACATTTAAAATAATTAAATATTAATTAAATATAATAATAATAATAATAATAATAATAATAATAATAATAATAATTAAAATTAACATTTATATAATAGGCTAAGTTTAAGCTAATAGGCTCATGCCCTATCGATAAATTTTTAAAATTTTTATATAAAACCATATTTCCTATAAATAAATCAAAATTCCGGTGCGTAAAATGTGCAGGTAATCACCCCACTGACCAATGCACCAAATCCCCTGAAACCCCCGCGAAGTGCATCCACTGTCAAGGAGAGCATAATGCGAACTACAAAGGATGCTCAGCCTATAAAACACTACATAATATTAAGTATCCAAAACTGAGACCCAAGGAGATAACCATACAAGAACCTAGACCCCAAAAACTCACCGCACCATCAATGTCCTATGCCCAGGCAACACAAAGAAACGTAAACAACTCGAAAACACACAGTGTACACACAGAAAATAGAATTCCCACCACACAAAACACAGACAACTTCACCAGACTCGAAAAAGCAATTATCGAGAAGCAAACTGAGCAAATTAACAACTTGCTGTCACTACTCACACTCTTCATGGACAAATTTATACGCACAGAAGAAAAATAAAACCAATGCGTATAGCTCTGTGGAACGCCAACGGTCTAGCTCAGCACTTATAAATAAGCTCAGCATTAATAAATAAATTAATAAATAAATCCCAGCAGTTACTAATGTTGAAGAATGAACTAAAGAAGAAACAGGTGTAGGAGCTATCATTGCAGCAGGTAATCAAATTATAAATACTAATTGTGCACTTTTTCTAAATACTATAACTAAAAATATAAATAAAATTAATAAATTTATATTATATAAAATTAAATTTCATCTACCAAAAATTATTATAAAAGAAATAATTATTAATAATCTTGAATCTCCTAAACGATTTAAAATCACAGTTATTATTCCTGAATTAAAAGCTAAATTCTTTTGATAATAAATAATTAAACAATAAGAAATTAATCCTAATCCATCCCATCCTAACAATAAAGTTAATATATTAGGACTTAAAATTAAAAAAATTATTGATAATAAAAATAATATCATTAAATAATAAAAACGTTTAATTAAATATTTATTATTTAAATCTATATATCTTACTCTATATAATAAAATTATTGAACAAATCAATATAACTAAAAATATAAATATTTACAATTTAAACCTAATTACTAAAATTAATTTCATCTTTATTGAATTTAAATTATAAATTATTCATTCATAAATAAATAATTTATTTATAAATAAAATATAAAATCCAAAAAATATAAAAATTAAACTTATTATAATTAATATAATTCCAAAAACAACTATTTTTAAAATAATTTAAAATATTTTATATTTATATATCATTGAAATCACAATTCAATATTTTTAATTAAACTATTTAAATAAAAAAATAAATTAAAAATAAATAAATTTAAAGGTAATAAATGTAAAATTAAAGTTGAATAATTTAATAAACTTCTATTTATTAAATTAATATTAAAATTATAAATTTTTCCAAACTGAATAAATCTATATAAATAAATTGAATATATAAATCTAAATAAACAATAAAAAAAATAAAAATATAAATAAATATTTATATCATATAATTAATCTTATTAATAAAAAAATTTCACTTGCCATATTTAAAGAAATTGGAGCTCCTGAATTATATACACACATTATAAATCATATTATTGATATTGAAGGTATTAAATTAATTAATCCTTTATTTACAAAAATAATTCGTCTATTAGTTTGTTTATTAATTTCATTAACTAAATAAAATAAACCTGAAGAAACTAATCCATGAGAAATTATTATTAATAATCCTCCTAATAAACCAATTTTTAAACCCCTTAATATTCCTATAGATATAATTCCTATATGAATCACTGAAGATAAAGCAATAATTAATTTTATATCAAATTGAAATAAACATATTATTCTTAAAATTAATATTCCAAATAAATTAATTATTATTAAATAATAAGATAAATTAATAAATTTATTCTTAAAAATTAAAATTAATCGTAATATTCCATATCTTCCTAATTTTAATATTACTGAAGCCAAAATTATTGATCTAAAAAAAGAAGCTTCTACATGTGCCTTAATTAATCATCCATGAAATATATATATATTGGAATTTTAATTAAAAAAGATATTAATAAATAAATAAAATTAAAATAATCAAATTTAAATTTCTTAATCTCTAATAAAAAAAAAAAAATTATTCTACCTCTTCTTTCTAATATTTTAAAAATTAAATATAATATTGGTAAAGAAAATACTAAAGTATAAAATATTAAATAAAATGCGGCTAAAATTCGATCCTCTCTATATCCTCATTCTATTACCATATAAAAAATTAATAATAATCTAGATTCATATATAAAGTAAAATACTAATAAATCTATAACTATAAAATTTAATAATATTAAAAAAAATAAAATTAAATTTAATATTAAACAACTTTTTCTTATTTCATTTAAATTTAAAAAAATTATTCCAAATACTCAAATTATTATTAAAATTAAATAATTAGAATAATTATTATTTCTTAAACCTCCAACAATATTAATTCACTTAATTCATCTAATATTTTTTAAAAAATATAATCTTATTAAAAATATTAAATTTCTCAAAATATAAAAATTAATATAATTTATCAAAAATATTACAACTAATAAAATTAAAACTTCATTCATTATATTAAATTCACAAAATTAATTTTTTGATGACCATATTCATAATTTATTCTTACTAACAATGATAAACCTAATACCCTCTCACATACTGAATAAATTAAATAAATTAAATAAAGAAATCCACCATAATTTATTGATATTAAATAAAATAAAATTATTGCAATCAAATATTCAATACCAATTAAAAAACTTAAAAAATAAATTCTATAATTTAACACAACAATTAATATTAAAAATACTATATTAAAAATTAAATAATCTAAAATAAATTCAATACTATCATATATATATATATATATATATATATATATATATATATAAAATATTAAATTTCAAAAAAATTTTTTTTTTTAAATATCAATAATCACCAAAATTATTATTTTAATTAAACTATTTTTTGTTAATATAATATAAATGTTTTATAGTTTAATAAAAACATTAATTTTGTAAATTAAAAATTTAATTATAATATTAATATAACAAAATTTAAATAAAAAAAAAAAATAAAAATGAAAACTTTATTAATTCTTAATTTTATTTTATACATAAATTTAAATATTAGTTTAATACTAATTATTTATTATTTTTATATAAATATCTTCCATTCTCCTTTAAAACAATTAATTTGTTCAATTTTATATATTATTTACATAACATTTAATACTTTAATTTTAAAACAAAATTTTTCAATAAATATATATATTTTAATAATCATTTTCATTAGAGGAATTTTAATTATATTTTCTTATTTTATTAGATTAATCAATAAAATAAAAAAGAAAAAAAAATATTATTTCTAAAATTTTAATTTTAAATTCATTTATTTTATTAACTATAATTTTTCAAATTTATCAAATCAAAATTATTCTTAAACATTTAAATTTTAATTTTTACAAAAACAATAAATTTAAAATTATTAAAAATTTATATTATAAACCAAATTATTTAATTTTATTAATAATTATTATTTTCTTAATTTTAATATTATTTATTATAACAAAAATCTGTTATACTAAAAATAAAAATTTACGAACAAAAAAATGAAAAAAATAATTTCTATAATTTATAAAACTCGTATATTAAATTTACCATTATCATTTATTAATTTACCTACACCAATCAACATTAATTATATATGAAATTTTGGTTCAATTCTAGGAATATTTTTAATAATTCAAATTATTTCAGGATTATTTTTATCTATACATTATTGTCCTAATATTAACATTGCCTTCTATAGAATTTCTAATATTATCAAAGATATAAACTCCGGATGATTAATTCGTTTAATTCATATAAATGGAGCCTCATTTTATTTTTTAATTATATATTTACATATTGCACGAAATTTATTCTATTATTCATTCAAATTAATTCAAGTATGATCAATTGGTGTATCAATCTTATTTTTATCTATAGCAACAGCTTTTTTAGGGTATGTACTTCCATGAGATCAAATATCATTTTGAGGAGCAATAGTAATTACAAATCTTATTTCAGCAATTCCCTATATTGGACAATTTACTGTTGAATGAATTTGAGGGGGATTTTCAATTAATAATGACACACTAAATCGATTTTATTCCTTTCACTTTATTTTACCTTTCATCATGTTATTAATAGTATTTATACATTTAATAATTCTACATATTACAGGATCATCAAATCCAATTCATTCAAAAATAAATATTTACAAAATTAATTTTCACCCATATTTTACTATTAAAGATTTAATTACTATTATTTTTACATTTAATTTATTTATATTAATTAATTTACAAATACCTTTTATATTAGGAGAACCTGATAATTTTAAAATAGCAAATCCTATAATTAACCCTGTTCATATTTGTTGTTATTTTATGTTTTAGAGGTAGGATCGCGTTAGTTTGTATTATGTTATATAGATAATAAATCCACACTTCTCGGAGCAGAAAAACCTTTATTGCACACACTTAGAAGGGTCACAAACGAATGAAAGAAAAAGGCAAGAGAGGTCCTAAAACTATCGATCAGGTCTATCGACCGTGTCTAGGAATAACTTCTATTTACTCCTTTTGTAACTAGCCGTCAGCATATAGATTTGCATATTCAATTTTACGTACAATTCCTAATAAATTAGGAGGTGTAATTATATTATTTATATCAATCTTTATTTTATATTTTTAATTCCTTTAATTAATACAAATAATTTGAAAAATAATAAGTTTTACTTTATTAACAAATTTATATACTAATGATTTATCAATATTTTTATTATATTAACTTGATTAGGAGGACAAATAATTGAATATCCATATACTAATTTAAACATAATTTTTACTTTAATATACTTTATATACATAATTATATCATTATATATAAATGTAGTATCGTGGACAAAAGGCCTAAGATATCTGCCGAATCGTAAACAATGTCGCGAGAGCCGCGGCATCGTCGGGTACATCAATGTGTCGTCGATCCTTTTTAAGTGGATAGTTTCGTGGAAAGGGCCCGCGTGACCCTGGCCACGGGCGTTTCGGGACACGTGTCTCGAACGGCGGGAAAAGACAAAGAGACGTTAAAGTCAGTATTAGTTGAGAAGCCGGAGAGAACGGATGCGAAAGGTGTGCAGAGTGTGAATTGAGAAGCGAGAGCGAGCGAGTGTAGAAGCCGAAGAGTGTGAATCGGGAAGTCGAAAGCCGCGTCTGAAAATAAGACGTACGACAGCATTGTAATTATTTCGTTGCTTCGAATATTATTAATTAAATCAAAACATCATTACTTGTCCTTTCCTCTAAGACCCATTAAGATACTACATAAATAATATCTGAGATTTAATTTTAAAAAAATAAGTTAATGAACTTGAACAAGTATATGACTTGAAATCATACCATAGAAATAAAATTTTCTATTAACTTAATTTAATAATTAATCATATTAACTTTTTAAATATACCAATAAACTAAAAATTTATTAATAACTTAATCCTTAATACAAATGAATTTTATTTAGTTAAATTAATTAATTAATATATATATGTATGTATGTATGTATGTATGTATGTATGTATGTATGTAAATGTTTAATAAATATAAATAAAAATAAAATAAATGTTAAATAAATATATTATAAATATAATGTTAAATTTATTAAACTTCATAAAAATTAAGAATATTAAATAATAATAATGATAATAATTTAATTAAAAGTAAATTAAAAGTTAACTATTAAACAAATATTAAATTATTAAATATAAATCAAAAATAATAAATATAAAAATTAATAATTAAAAAATATAAATTTTTAAAAATATTAATTTAACTAAATAAAACAAAATAAAACTTAAATTATGAAAAATTATAAAATTAAAAATTCTGAATTACGAAAAATAACTAAATAAATCTTTTAAATATACATTTATCATAATCTTAAAATATTCAGTTAAATAAAATTCAAATTTAATCTTAAAAATACTTAAAAATTTAGTCAATTTTTTATTAAAATTAATTAAATTAAACGAAAACTTATATAAAAAAATTAAATTAAATAAAAAATAAAATAAAAACTTATCTATAAAAATATTAAAATTGATCAAATTAAACAAAAATCTAGTTAAAAAAATATTTAAATTTAATAAAAAATAAAATAAAAATCTATAAACATAAATATTTAAATTTATTAAATTGAACAAAAAATTTATTAAAAAAAATGTTTAAATTAAATAAAAAGTAAAATAAAAATTTATAAATGAAAACATTAAAATTAATTAAATTAAATAAAAATTCAATCAAAAAATTATTTAAATTAAATAAAAAAATAAAATAAAATAAAGTCTATAAATAAATAAATGAAAAATTATTAAATAAATACTTAATAAAAAAATATTTAATAAATCCATTTAAATTAATCTATCCAATAATTATTAAAACTACAGCAGTTATAATTTCTGCATTTTCGTTTGTTAATAAAATTACACATGTATCCATTCTTACTATTACTACATAAATATAAATAATTGTCATTCCAGCAGTAAACCATATTCCCTTGGCCAAAATCTATAAATATTTTCTCAAACTTAAACCATTTAAACAAATTAAAAAATAAAATATAATCCAATAAATATTTTATTAATAATCAACATATTTTTATTTAAAATTATAAAATATTAAAATTTAATATTATTAATTCTTTTATTAAATAAATAAATAAAGAATGAAACAAAATTAATATTAACAATTCAAGTCAACATATTTTTATTAAAATATCATAACGAATTCGCGGTAAAACTCCACGAATTATAACCAACAAAATTATATGAAATATAAAAATTAATATAAAACCAAACGATCAATTATAAAATCCAAAAAATATTACAGTTAAAATTATTCTTATAAATATAATATTTATATATTCTGATAAAAAAATTAACACAAATAATCTTCTAAAATACTCAAGATTAAATCCAGAAACTAATTCAGATTCCCTCTCAATTAAATCAAATGGCACACGATTCAAATCAATTAATACACTAACAATAAAAATTAAATATAAAGGATATATAAAAAATATAAAATTAACATTTTTTTGAAAATTAATAAATTCAAAAAATGAATAATCCTCAATTATAAATATTAAAATAAAAAATATTATAAATAATAAAATTTCAAATGAAATTATTTGAGAAACTACACGTAACGATCCTAAAATAGAATAATTACATATTGAAACTCAACCAATCATAATAATTGAATAAACTGTTAACCTTAAAATTAACATTAAATAAATAATTCTAAAATCAATAAAATAAAATTTATAAATTCAAGGATAAACTAATCATATAATTATTGATAAAAAAAATATAATTATTGGACTAAACAAATATATTATATTAATTCTTAAATAAAAAATCTCCTTAGTTAATAATTTTAAAGCATCTCTAAATGGTTGCAATAAACCTTTAAATATTACTTTATTAGGACCCTTTCGTAATTGAATATAACCTAAAATTTTACGTTCAAATAAAGTTAAAAATGCAACTCCAATTAAAATTGTAATTATTAATAAAATATAATTTAAAAAATTATTTATAATTATTATATATTATAACTAATTATAATTTATTTAAATTCTAAATTTAATGCACTAAATATGCTAATATAATTAAATTATATATTTATTAAATAAAATTTATAATTAAATTATAAATTATAGTCCTTTCGTACAAATAATTTATTATTTCATTTTATAGATAGAAATCAATCTGAGTCACGTCGATTTGAACTCAGATCATGTAAGATTTTAAAAGTCGAACAGACTTAATTATTAAATTTGTCCATTTAAAATTTATCTTAATTCAACATCGAGGTCGCAATCATCTTTATAAATATGATCTTTAAAAAGATATTACGCTGTTATCCCTAAGGTAATTTATTCTTGTAATTTTTATTAAAAGATCACCAAAAATTATTCTTTAATCAAAGTTAATATTTAAAATAAAGTTTGATAAATTTACCTGTCCTCCCAACAAAATATTAATACTTAATAATTAAATTATAATCAAAATATTAATATAAAATTCTATAGGGTCTTATCGTCCCATAAACAAATTTCAGCATTTTAATTAAAAATTTAAATTAATATATATATATATATATATATATATATATATATATATATATATATATGAGACAGTATATATCTCATTAACTCCTTCATTCCAGTTCCTAATTAAAAAACGATTGATTATGCTACCTTTGTACAGTCAGTTATACTGCAGCCATTAAATTTTTAAAATCATTGGGCAGAATTGACTTAAAATTATTACTCAATAAGCCATGTTTTTGTTAAACAGGTGGATATATTAAATTTGCCGAATTCCTTATATATATATATATATTATATATTTATAGAAATAAACTTTAAACTTAAAACATTATTTATTAATTACTAATTCATTCATTATTATATTTAATTTTAATAAATTAAAAATTATTATTTTTTTTTTAAATATACATTTACTTATTAATATATTTTAATTTTAAAATCTATAATATTTATAAATTATTAAATTATTAAATACTCATTAATAAAAATTATTTTTAAATTAATATTATTAAACCTTATTCCTCCAATACCGCTCCGGGAATAACGGAATACCTGCATTCTTCCTTCCAAATGTCTCTCCCTAATAAATCTTTCACTTCTCTAGAGGTTACTGAATTAATCCATCGTTTGAACCCCAGGAAAGCACCGGGACATGATCAAATAAGTAATAAAGCAATTAAGGAACTACCCGTAAAAGGGATTCCACTCATTTCTTCAATCTTCAATACAATTCTTCGCCTTGAATACTATCCCAAAACCTGGAAAACGTCACTAATTACGCTCATCCCTAAACTCGGAAAACCAATACACGAAACTAGCTCCTATCGTTCAATTAGCCTTCTACCCACTTTGTCAAAACTATTCGAAAAGTTGCTAACGAATCGACTCCTTCCACTCCTAGAGGATCTGAAAACTCTGCCAGATCATCAATTCGGCTTTCGGAAGCAGCATTCCACAATAGAGCAAATCCACCGAATAACACACAGTATCAGCCAAACCGTCGAAAAGAAAAAATACTGCTCAGCGGTATTTCTTGATATTCAACAGGCATTCGACAAAGTATGGCACGAAGGGCTTCTTTACAAACTTAAAAAAGTCCTACCACACACTTATTACTCCATGCTAAAGTCCTACCTAACCAATAGGCAATTCATGGTTAAATACGCAGACGCCATTACCACAACTTTCCCAATAGAAGCGGGCATACCCCAAGACAGTGTCCTCGGACCCCTTCTATTCTCCATCTACACTGCCGACTTACCAATATCAACAGGAATAATCATAGCAACATTTGCCGACGACACAGCGCTATTAGCGTCCCACGCCAACCCGACAATATCCTTATCCACCCTTCAGCAAGGTCTCGACTCAATGGAAAAGTGGTTCCACAAATGGGGCTTCAAAATTAATGAAAAAAAATCCACACATGTAACCTTCACGCTGCGAAAACAAACCTGCCCACAGGTCTCCATTAACAATATAACAGTTGCCAACAAAGACACAGTCAGATAGATACCTGGGCATGACTCTGGACAGGAGATTAACCTGGAAACAACATATCCTAGACAAATCTAAACAACTCAGGGACAAACTCAAACAATTTTATTGGCTCATTGGCCGTCGCTCCAACCTAAGCACACAGAACAAAATTACGCTCTATAAGACCGTGATAAAACCAGTCTGGATCTACGGAATCCAACTATGGGGAACAGCAAGTAATTCCAACATTGAAATACTCCAACGGTTCCAATCGAAAACGCTAAGATCCCTATTAAATGCACCCTGGTATGTTACCAACGAAACAATCCACCGTGACCTCAAGATACCTACAGTCAAAGATGAAATACACAAGTCCAGAAGCAGATATAACACAAGAGTCAACAACCACTATGCGGAACATTTTTGTAGATAATTTTATGATCTCCAATTTTTGTCTGGGCTATATTTTCGATAAAACTTACCGTTTTCAAGAAAAATTAAAAAAATCAGAAAATTTTAACTTTAACCTTGAATAACTTTTTTAGCACACATGGGATCAATGGGGACTTTTCACCCTTCATTTCTACTGGTGTACCCAAGTTCTCTACCAAAATTTAGCTCTGTTGGAATTTCTGTTCTTTGAAATTTCTATTTTGACCAGACTATTACTTGCAATCTGATACAAGATCTGCAGTCCGGATACAAAACAACAATATAATTTTATTTATCCTCTGTCTCATGTGCCGTTACAAGAATAAGAAACTTTCTTAATGCTAAATCCCAATTTTATGAATATGCGATTAATTTCTTCAATATTTGAACGGTAGTTGTTCAAGACAATTGGAAAGTTAAGGGTTTATGACTCTGCTGAATGGGGTCTAAGAAGGGTGTAAACCTGAAAATTCCCGAATGCTCAAGAGTGTCGTAAACCACTCGGTGAATTAAGGAAATCTTTATCCTCCCCACCCTTATTTTAAGCGATCGGCAGTCGGCCAATAGGGGAAATCAGTCGTCCATAACTATTATTTTCCATCTTACGAAAACTAATGGTTATGGAGTGGGACTGAAGAACTACTTTCTGGGGGTGGGTTTATAAACTACTTTCCTTCGTCAACCGGCTCACAATTCCAGTTTGTTCGGACGCGATCAGGTCGATACTCAGTGTGACGAGTCAGTCTGGTTCATAGTGCTAGTGTGCTAAGAAGAAGCAAAGTCAGTCAGAGATCACGTGCAAGAAGTTCGAGAGTCAGATCCGAAGGAAGCACATGCCGGATCCAGAGATCAGTTGACAGAGGGATATTAATCGGTAATCAGCGTACTGGAAACTCAAGACGAGGCACATCGCAGTAGCTAGGTGTGGAGCCTGCAGTCGTTGACAAACAAACATCTTCACGAACTTGCATTGCAGTGAATCGTCGAGTTTTGTATATTGCTTGTTTTGCGTTGAACGATGACTACACTAAAAAGGAGGTTCGGTTTCGATTTACTGAAACTTGAACGCCTTCATATTAGATCAGACCTCGCGAGATTCGATAATTTTTGGAAAACGCAAGGAAAGATTGCGCCTATCGAGGTCATTTGTAATTGGATCGTTAAGAGTGCACCGCTGATGGATCGCTTTCTGTTTATTCAGCAACAAATTCATTCGTACCTCGAAGAGGGAAGTGAGGAGGAGGAATCTCACATTTCATCAACGAAAGAGTTTCAAGATCTGTATTTTAAATTGATGTACGAGACTCAGACATATATAAGTGATTATTCGTTTCAAAGGCACTCTCGCAATTAACAGCGCGAATCAGGCAGTTAGAAACGAGTGCGTCTCATGCAGTGTCCGCAGCCGGCTACTATAAAATTACCGTCCATTCCACTGTCTTTTACGCATCATTTGCGATTACTTCCGCAATAACTTTGAATCGCTGATCAATCAAAACGAATCCTTGAGCAACATTGAGCAATTTCACTATTTATATTTAAAGTCTACAGTAAAGAGAGGATGATCTGGACGCTTAAAGCATTGGCAATGTCCGACGACAACTATAATGCCGCATGGAAACTTTAGTAGATTTGGAGGCGTTTCTCGAACGAACATACTAACAATAAGTGCGACCCTCAGAAACTACAATCGGGTCTTGTATCGTTTGTTAGCGCTGAGAGGCTCAAACGTCCATTGTGCACAGCTGACGATAAATTAGAGAATTTATACAGAGCACTGCGTTAAGACGTGTATAATCGTATAATCAAGTTCTTATAACACGCGAGCAACGGTCATTTTTATGGAGAGACGATCCTTTGCAGTCGGTCGATGTTTACGAGTCCACAGACGCATTCTTAAATTCTTTCCATTGGTTCATTGTATGCAGAGAAATTTAGAAATTATCCTATATAAATTGGAGAAATTCATTCTAACAACGGTGGAAATTTCGTGGATGCTATTCGCATCGCTACTTCAGAGGATTTTTGCCTGGGCACTATAGCGGTGGTCAAGGAGGATTGCCTTCTTCCTTCACGTTGGAGATTCGACCGTATCACCGAGATGCTTCAAGGCAAGGATGGCGTTACCAAAATCATCTCAATAAGGACAGCCACTGAGGTTGTCAAACGGCTGATGGCCAACATCTGCATCTTACCAATGAACAACGAACATCCAACACCGCGGGCAGGATTCAGAGACTTGTCAGACCGACGGTCTCAAAACAAGCTGAATAATATCCAATCCTATGTATTCAAACACATACACGGCGATGCACATAAAGTGATTTATTATATAACCATTGTAATTAATTACATTGCCAATTCATAGAATTGAACATAATCTTTAATCATTGTATATCGGTAGCCACTGTATTCGCGTAATTCAATAAAATCTATAGTCATGGTAAAATTGCATTGTTTAGCTGCGGTATGTTGTGGTGCAAAGGTCATGGTCCGACTGCGAACGAAAAGCTCACGAGCGAAAAACACGGATAGAACAGAATTTTTGTCTCACTCGGAAGGTTGTAACATTCGGTTGTAACACACATTTTTAAATAAATAATAAATGAATAAATTATAATGAGTTAATAAATTTGTATACATTACACGTATATCTGCTTTTTACTTTCTATGCTACACGTTGTTTTGATAAGAATAAATTGCAGATTCCTACTTGATGCGCGCCCATCAAAATTTGTCCTTTCCACAGGGTACATTAACCCCGAAACTGCCCATACGACCATCGTCGTGAAGAGGTTGTAGAGCTGCTCTGCTGATTAGAACTAATAATCTAGATAACTGTATTTTTAAGTACATTTAAATCTATTTTTTCAGTCAAAGTTAATAACGTAGAGGAGTCTGGCTTGTATGAAAACACGGATATATTACGGTTGTTACGAACTGACTATTTTATTTATTTTAAATTTTTTGTCATGTAATTACAGCAACATTCGATATTTGCATGTATGTAATTGCATAATCGTAATCCGAAGAACAGAGGTTTCTCTGACGCACCACGGAAGTTGACAATTTGCTGCGATCCAGTCGGAGATTATTGTATCTAGATATTATACCAATCAATACAATCGATACAAGTAGCAACTCGAGATGATTCAACGCATATGTGACGCGTGTCTTACTGGTAGCGTAAAACGATTTTATGCGCAAATTAACTTACACAAACATTATATTCTAATAATTTATCTATATTTACATCTTTGAAAATATGATTTTGTAATTTTAATTTCTTTATCTTTTTGTATGATATAATTTATAAAACATTTACCAAGATGCTTCCTTGGATTGGCCAAAATTCTTCCTTGGTGACATTACACCAAATTGAATGTGATAACAGTGTCCGCAGCCTATCATTTTTACAGCATAATTGTTTTTTCAATTGTTATTTGATTTATCAGCTCAGTGGTAAAAAATATCTTCAAAAAATCATTTCTTTTTTTTCCTTGCGCGGGGAAATGGTCACCCCGTCTCACTTCTGGGAAGCGGGGGGCAGTGTCGGACTCTTACCGACTGAAACCCCGCGGTCGGTTAACAGGAATATCCCGGGACCTCTTTCGAATTGCTGCCGGAGCATTCCTGCATCTTTTCCCAATCTAAGGGAATCATTCCTCAGGTCTAATTTCGGGTAGCAATCCTCGCCCGAACCCAGGCCGCTCAGGTTTTCGTACACGCGCAGCAACGCCAAGGCCTGGAGCTCGAACGGAGGAGACGCCGCCAAGACAGACACCGATACATAGGATATTTATGTTTCCCAATATATTTTACAATATAATTATATATCTAAAGATTATTAAATAATAATATTTTATATAAACAATAATATTTATATAAATAATTGTATAATATATTTATTTGGTTTAAATTTTAAAATATATATATAAATTTTTATATAATATAAATATTTATATTAAAATTATAATTTGTTTATATTTATAATTAATAATTATATATTAATATATACTTGTATATATAAAAGATAATCTATTTTTTTTTCAAAAAATAATGAATTTTTTACAAAGATACCATCCTATAAAAATATTTTTTTTTCGAAATTTTTTTTAAATGTATTATTTATAAAAATAACATTTAAAATAATTAAATATTAATTAAATATAATAATAATAATAATAATAATAATAATAATAATAATAATAATTAAAATTAACATTTATATAATAGGCTAAGTTTAAGCTAATAGGCTCATGCCCTATCGATAAATTTTTAAAATTTTTATATAAAACCATATTTCCTATAAATAAATCAAAATTCCGGTGCGTAAAATGTGCAGGTAATCACCCCACTGACCAATGCACCAAATCCCCTGAAACCCCCGCGAAGTGCATCCACTGTCAAGGAGAGCATAATGCGAACTACAAAGGATGCTCAGCCTATAAAACACTACATAATATTAAGTATCCAAAACTGAGACCCAAGGAGATAACCATACAAGAACCTAGACCCCAAAAACTCACCGCACCATCAATGTCCTATGCCCAGGCAACACAAAGAAACGTAAACAACTCGAAAACACACAGTGTACACACAGAAAATAGAATTCCCACCACACAAAACACAGACAACTTCACCAGACTCGAAAAAGCAATTATCGAGAAGCAAACTGAGCAAATTAACAACTTGCTGTCACTACTCACACTCTTCATGGACAAATTTATACGCACAGAAGAAAAATAAAACCAATGCGTATAGCTCTGTGGAACGCCAACGGTCTAGCTCAGCACTTATAAATAAGCTCAGCATTAATAAATAAATTAATAAATAAATCCCAGCAGTTACTAATGTTGAAGAATGAACTAAAGAAGAAACAGGTGTAGGAGCTATCATTGCAGCAGGTAATCAAATTATAAATACTAATTGTGCACTTTTTCTAAATACTATAACTAAAAATATAAATAAAATTAATAAATTTATATTATATAAAATTAAATTTCATCTACCAAAAATTATTATAAAAGAAATAATTATTAATAATCTTGAATCTCCTAAACGATTTAAAATCACAGTTATTATTCCTGAATTAAAAGCTAAATTCTTTTGATAATAAATAATTAAACAATAAGAAATTAATCCTAATCCATCCCATCCTAACAATAAAGTTAATATATTAGGACTTAAAATTAAAAAAATTATTGATAATAAAAATAATATCATTAAATAATAAAAACGTTTAATTAAATATTTATTATTTAAATCTATATATCTTACTCTATATAATAAAATTATTGAACAAATCAATATAACTAAAAATATAAATATTTACAATTTAAACCTAATTACTAAAATTAATTTCATCTTTATTGAATTTAAATTATAAATTATTCATTCATAAATAAATAATTTATTTATAAATAAAATATAAAATCCAAAAAATATAAAAATTAAACTTATTATAATTAATATAATTCCAAAAACAACTATTTTTAAAATAATTTAAAATATTTTATATTTATATATCATTGAAATCACAATTCAATATTTTTAATTAAACTATTTAAATAAAAAAATAAATTAAAAATAAATAAATTTAAAGGTAATAAATGTAAAATTAAAGTTGAATAATTTAATAAACTTCTATTTATTAAATTAATATTAAAATTATAAATTTTTCCAAACTGAATAAATCTATATAAATAAATTGAATATATAAATCTAAATAAACAATAAAAAAAATAAAAATATAAATAAATATTTATATCATATAATTAATCTTATTAATAAAAAAATTTCACTTGCCATATTTAAAGAAATTGGAGCTCCTGAATTATATACACACATTATAAATCATATTATTGATATTGAAGGTATTAAATTAATTAATCCTTTATTTACAAAAATAATTCGTCTATTAGTTTGTTTATTAATTTCATTAACTAAATAAAATAAACCTGAAGAAACTAATCCATGAGAAATTATTATTAATAATCCTCCTAATAAACCAATTTTTAAACCCCTTAATATTCCTATAGATATAATTCCTATATGAATCACTGAAGATAAAGCAATAATTAATTTTATATCAAATTGAAATAAACATATTATTCTTAAAATTAATATTCCAAATAAATTAATTATTATTAAATAATAAGATAAATTAATAAATTTATTCTTAAAAATTAAAATTAATCGTAATATTCCATATCTTCCTAATTTTAATATTACTGAAGCCAAAATTATTGATCTAAAAAAAGAAGCTTCTACATGTGCCTTAATTAATCATCCATGAAATATATATATATTGGAATTTTAATTAAAAAAGATATTAATAAATAAATAAAATTAAAATAATCAAATTTAAATTTCTTAATCTCTAATAAAAAAAAAAAAATTATTCTACCTCTTCTTTCTAATATTTTAAAAATTAAATATAATATTGGTAAAGAAAATACTAAAGTATAAAATATTAAATAAAATGCGGCTAAAATTCGATCCTCTCTATATCCTCATTCTATTACCATATAAAAAATTAATAATAATCTAGATTCATATATAAAGTAAAATACTAATAAATCTATAACTATAAAATTTAATAATATTAAAAAAAATAAAATTAAATTTAATATTAAACAACTTTTTCTTATTTCATTTAAATTTAAAAAAATTATTCCAAATACTCAAATTATTATTAAAATTAAATAATTAGAATAATTATTATTTCTTAAACCTCCAACAATATTAATTCACTTAATTCATCTAATATTTTTTAAAAAATATAATCTTATTAAAAATATTAAATTTCTCAAAATATAAAAATTAATATAATTTATCAAAAATATTACAACTAATAAAATTAAAACTTCATTCATTATATTAAATTCACAAAATTAATTTTTTGATGACCATATTCATAATTTATTCTTACTAACAATGATAAACCTAATACCCTCTCACATACTGAATAAATTAAATAAATTAAATAAAGAAATCCACCATAATTTATTGATATTAAATAAAATAAAATTATTGCAATCAAATATTCAATACCAATTAAAAAACTTAAAAAATAAATTCTATAATTTAACACAACAATTAATATTAAAAATACTATATTAAAAATTAAATAATCTAAAATAAATTCAATACTATCATATATATATATATATATATATATATATATATATATAAAATATTAAATTTCAAAAAAATTTTTTTTTTTAAATATCAATAATCACCAAAATTATTATTTTAATTAAACTATTTTTTGTTAATATAATATAAATGTTTTATAGTTTAATAAAAACATTAATTTTGTAAATTAAAAATTTAATTATAATATTAATATAACAAAATTTAAATAAAAAAAAAAAATAAAAATGAAAACTTTATTAATTCTTAATTTTATTTTATACATAAATTTAAATATTAGTTTAATACTAATTATTTATTATTTTTATATAAATATCTTCCATTCTCCTTTAAAACAATTAATTTGTTCAATTTTATATATTATTTACATAACATTTAATACTTTAATTTTAAAACAAAATTTTTCAATAAATATATATATTTTAATAATCATTTTCATTAGAGGAATTTTAATTATATTTTCTTATTTTATTAGATTAATCAATAAAATAAAAAAGAAAAAAAAATATTATTTCTAAAATTTTAATTTTAAATTCATTTATTTTATTAACTATAATTTTTCAAATTTATCAAATCAAAATTATTCTTAAACATTTAAATTTTAATTTTTACAAAAACAATAAATTTAAAATTATTAAAAATTTATATTATAAACCAAATTATTTAATTTTATTAATAATTATTATTTTCTTAATTTTAATATTATTTATTATAACAAAAATCTGTTATACTAAAAATAAAAATTTACGAACAAAAAAATGAAAAAAATAATTTCTATAATTTATAAAACTCGTATATTAAATTTACCATTATCATTTATTAATTTACCTACACCAATCAACATTAATTATATATGAAATTTTGGTTCAATTCTAGGAATATTTTTAATAATTCAAATTATTTCAGGATTATTTTTATCTATACATTATTGTCCTAATATTAACATTGCCTTCTATAGAATTTCTAATATTATCAAAGATATAAACTCCGGATGATTAATTCGTTTAATTCATATAAATGGAGCCTCATTTTATTTTTTAATTATATATTTACATATTGCACGAAATTTATTCTATTATTCATTCAAATTAATTCAAGTATGATCAATTGGTGTATCAATCTTATTTTTATCTATAGCAACAGCTTTTTTAGGGTATGTACTTCCATGAGATCAAATATCATTTTGAGGAGCAATAGTAATTACAAATCTTATTTCAGCAATTCCCTATATTGGACAATTTACTGTTGAATGAATTTGAGGGGGATTTTCAATTAATAATGACACACTAAATCGATTTTATTCCTTTCACTTTATTTTACCTTTCATCATGTTATTAATAGTATTTATACATTTAATAATTCTACATATTACAGGATCATCAAATCCAATTCATTCAAAAATAAATATTTACAAAATTAATTTTCACCCATATTTTACTATTAAAGATTTAATTACTATTATTTTTACATTTAATTTATTTATATTAATTAATTTACAAATACCTTTTATATTAGGAGAACCTGATAATTTTAAAATAGCAAATCCTATAATTAACCCTGTTCATATTTGTTGTTATTTTATGTTTTAGAGGTAGGATCGCGTTAGTTTGTATTATGTTATATAGATAATAAATCCACACTTCTCGGAGCAGAAAAACCTTTATTGCACACACTTAGAAGGGTCACAAACGAATGAAAGAAAAAGGCAAGAGAGGTCCTAAAACTATCGATCAGGTCTATCGACCGTGTCTAGGAATAACTTCTATTTACTCCTTTTGTAACTAGCCGTCAGCATATAGATTTGCATATTCAATTTTACGTACAATTCCTAATAAATTAGGAGGTGTAATTATATTATTTATATCAATCTTTATTTTATATTTTTAATTCCTTTAATTAATACAAATAATTTGAAAAATAATAAGTTTTACTTTATTAACAAATTTATATACTAATGATTTATCAATATTTTTATTATATTAACTTGATTAGGAGGACAAATAATTGAATATCCATATACTAATTTAAACATAATTTTTACTTTAATATACTTTATATACATAATTATATCATTATATATAAATGTAGTATCGTGGACAAAAGGCCTAAGATATCTGCCGAATCGTAAACAATGTCGCGAGAGCCGCGGCATCGTCGGGTACATCAATGTGTCGTCGATCCTTTTTAAGTGGATAGTTTCGTGGAAAGGGCCCGCGTGACCCTGGCCACGGGCGTTTCGGGACACGTGTCTCGAACGGCGGGAAAAGACAAAGAGACGTTAAAGTCAGTATTAGTTGAGAAGCCGGAGAGAACGGATGCGAAAGGTGTGCAGAGTGTGAATTGAGAAGCGAGAGCGAGCGAGTGTAGAAGCCGAAGAGTGTGAATCGGGAAGTCGAAAGCCGCGTCTGAAAATAAGACGTACGACAGCATTGTAATTATTTCGTTGCTTCGAATATTATTAATTAAATCAAAACATCATTACTTGTCCTTTCCTCTAAGACCCATTAAGATACTACATAAATAATATCTGAGATTTAATTTTAAAAAAATAAGTTAATGAACTTGAACAAGTATATGACTTGAAATCATACCATAGAAATAAAATTTTCTATTAACTTAATTTAATAATTAATCATATTAACTTTTTAAATATACCAATAAACTAAAAATTTATTAATAACTTAATCCTTAATACAAATGAATTTTATTTAGTTAAATTAATTAATTAATATATATATGTATGTATGTATGTATGTATGTATGTATGTATGTATGTAAATGTTTAATAAATATAAATAAAAATAAAATAAATGTTAAATAAATATATTATAAATATAATGTTAAATTTATTAAACTTCATAAAAATTAAGAATATTAAATAATAATAATGATAATAATTTAATTAAAAGTAAATTAAAAGTTAACTATTAAACAAATATTAAATTATTAAATATAAATCAAAAATAATAAATATAAAAATTAATAATTAAAAAATATAAATTTTTAAAAATATTAATTTAACTAAATAAAACAAAATAAAACTTAAATTATGAAAAATTATAAAATTAAAAATTCTGAATTACGAAAAATAACTAAATAAATCTTTTAAATATACATTTATCATAATCTTAAAATATTCAGTTAAATAAAATTCAAATTTAATCTTAAAAATACTTAAAAATTTAGTCAATTTTTTATTAAAATTAATTAAATTAAACGAAAACTTATATAAAAAAATTAAATTAAATAAAAAATAAAATAAAAACTTATCTATAAAAATATTAAAATTGATCAAATTAAACAAAAATCTAGTTAAAAAAATATTTAAATTTAATAAAAAATAAAATAAAAATCTATAAACATAAATATTTAAATTTATTAAATTGAACAAAAAATTTATTAAAAAAAATGTTTAAATTAAATAAAAAGTAAAATAAAAATTTATAAATGAAAACATTAAAATTAATTAAATTAAATAAAAATTCAATCAAAAAATTATTTAAATTAAATAAAAAAATAAAATAAAATAAAGTCTATAAATAAATAAATGAAAAATTATTAAATAAATACTTAATAAAAAAATATTTAATAAATCCATTTAAATTAATCTATCCAATAATTATTAAAACTACAGCAGTTATAATTTCTGCATTTTCGTTTGTTAATAAAATTACACATGTATCCATTCTTACTATTACTACATAAATATAAATAATTGTCATTCCAGCAGTAAACCATATTCCCTTGGCCAAAATCTATAAATATTTTCTCAAACTTAAACCATTTAAACAAATTAAAAAATAAAATATAATCCAATAAATATTTTATTAATAATCAACATATTTTTATTTAAAATTATAAAATATTAAAATTTAATATTATTAATTCTTTTATTAAATAAATAAATAAAGAATGAAACAAAATTAATATTAACAATTCAAGTCAACATATTTTTATTAAAATATCATAACGAATTCGCGGTAAAACTCCACGAATTATAACCAACAAAATTATATGAAATATAAAAATTAATATAAAACCAAACGATCAATTATAAAATCCAAAAAATATTACAGTTAAAATTATTCTTATAAATATAATATTTATATATTCTGATAAAAAAATTAACACAAATAATCTTCTAAAATACTCAAGATTAAATCCAGAAACTAATTCAGATTCCCTCTCAATTAAATCAAATGGCACACGATTCAAATCAATTAATACACTAACAATAAAAATTAAATATAAAGGATATATAAAAAATATAAAATTAACATTTTTTTGAAAATTAATAAATTCAAAAAATGAATAATCCTCAATTATAAATATTAAAATAAAAAATATTATAAATAATAAAATTTCAAATGAAATTATTTGAGAAACTACACGTAACGATCCTAAAATAGAATAATTACATATTGAAACTCAACCAATCATAATAATTGAATAAACTGTTAACCTTAAAATTAACATTAAATAAATAATTCTAAAATCAATAAAATAAAATTTATAAATTCAAGGATAAACTAATCATATAATTATTGATAAAAAAAATATAATTATTGGACTAAACAAATATATTATATTAATTCTTAAATAAAAAATCTCCTTAGTTAATAATTTTAAAGCATCTCTAAATGGTTGCAATAAACCTTTAAATATTACTTTATTAGGACCCTTTCGTAATTGAATATAACCTAAAATTTTACGTTCAAATAAAGTTAAAAATGCAACTCCAATTAAAATTGTAATTATTAATAAAATATAATTTAAAAAATTATTTATAATTATTATATATTATAACTAATTATAATTTATTTAAATTCTAAATTTAATGCACTAAATATGCTAATATAATTAAATTATATATTTATTAAATAAAATTTATAATTAAATTATAAATTATAGTCCTTTCGTACAAATAATTTATTATTTCATTTTATAGATAGAAATCAATCTGAGTCACGTCGATTTGAACTCAGATCATGTAAGATTTTAAAAGTCGAACAGACTTAATTATTAAATTTGTCCATTTAAAATTTATCTTAATTCAACATCGAGGTCGCAATCATCTTTATAAATATGATCTTTAAAAAGATATTACGCTGTTATCCCTAAGGTAATTTATTCTTGTAATTTTTATTAAAAGATCACCAAAAATTATTCTTTAATCAAAGTTAATATTTAAAATAAAGTTTGATAAATTTACCTGTCCTCCCAACAAAATATTAATACTTAATAATTAAATTATAATCAAAATATTAATATAAAATTCTATAGGGTCTTATCGTCCCATAAACAAATTTCAGCATTTTAATTAAAAATTTAAATTAATTATATATATATATATATATATATATATATATATATATGAGACAGTATATATCTCATTAACTCCTTCATTCCAGTTCCTAATTAAAAAACGATTGATTATGCTACCTTTGTACAGTCAGTTATACTGCAGCCATTAAATTTTTAAAATCATTGGGCAGAATTGACTTAAAATTATTACTCAATAAGCCATGTTTTTGTTAAACAGGTGGATATATTAAATTTGCCGAATTCCTTATATATATATATATATTATATATTTATAGAAATAAACTTTAAACTTAAAACATTATTTATTAATTACTAATTCATTCATTATTATATTTAATTTTAATAAATTAAAAATTATTATTTTTTTTTTAAATATACATTTACTTATTAATATATTTTAATTTTAAAATCTATAATATTTATAAATTATTAAATTATTAAATACTCATTAATAAAAATTATTTTTAAATTAATATTATTAAACCTTATTCCTCCAATACCGCTCCGGGAATAACGGAATACCTGCATTCTTCCTTCCAAATGTCTCTCCCTAATAAATCTTTCACTTCTCTAGAGGTTACTGAATTAATCCATCGTTTGAACCCCAGGAAAGCACCGGGACATGATCAAATAAGTAATAAAGCAATTAAGGAACTACCCGTAAAAGGGATTCCACTCATTTCTTCAATCTTCAATACAATTCTTCGCCTTGAATACTATCCCAAAACCTGGAAAACGTCACTAATTACGCTCATCCCTAAACTCGGAAAACCAATACACGAAACTAGCTCCTATCGTTCAATTAGCCTTCTACCCACTTTGTCAAAACTATTCGAAAAGTTGCTAACGAATCGACTCCTTCCACTCCTAGAGGATCTGAAAACTCTGCCAGATCATCAATTCGGCTTTCGGAAGCAGCATTCCACAATAGAGCAAATCCACCGAATAACACACAGTATCAGCCAAACCGTCGAAAAGAAAAAATACTGCTCAGCGGTATTTCTTGATATTCAACAGGCATTCGACAAAGTATGGCACGAAGGGCTTCTTTACAAACTTAAAAAAGTCCTACCACACACTTATTACTCCATGCTAAAGTCCTACCTAACCAATAGGCAATTCATGGTTAAATACGCAGACGCCATTACCACAACTTTCCCAATAGAAGCGGGCATACCCCAAGACAGTGTCCTCGGACCCCTTCTATTCTCCATCTACACTGCCGACTTACCAATATCAACAGGAATAATCATAGCAACATTTGCCGACGACACAGCGCTATTAGCGTCCCACGCCAACCCGACAATATCCTTATCCACCCTTCAGCAAGGTCTCGACTCAATGGAAAAGTGGTTCCACAAATGGGGCTTCAAAATTAATGAAAAAAAATCCACACATGTAACCTTCACGCTGCGAAAACAAACCTGCCCACAGGTCTCCATTAACAATATAACAGTTGCCAACAAAGACACAGTCAGATAGATACCTGGGCATGACTCTGGACAGGAGATTAACCTGGAAACAACATATCCTAGACAAATCTAAACAACTCAGGGACAAACTCAAACAATTTTATTGGCTCATTGGCCGTCGCTCCAACCTAAGCACACAGAACAAAATTACGCTCTATAAGACCGTGATAAAACCAGTCTGGATCTACGGAATCCAACTATGGGGAACAGCAAGTAATTCCAACATTGAAATACTCCAACGGTTCCAATCGAAAACGCTAAGATCCCTATTAAATGCACCCTGGTATGTTACCAACGAAACAATCCACCGTGACCTCAAGATACCTACAGTCAAAGATGAAATACACAAGTCCAGAAGCAGATATAACACAAGAGTCAACAACCACTATGCGGAACATTTTTGTAGATAATTTTATGATCTCCAATTTTTGTCTGGGCTATATTTTCGATAAAACTTACCGTTTTCAAGAAAAATTAAAAAAATCAGAAAATTTTAACTTTAACCTTGAATAACTTTTTTAGCACACATGGGATCAATGGGGACTTTTCACCCTTCATTTCTACTGGTGTACCCAAGTTCTCTACCAAAATTTAGCTCTGTTGGAATTTCTGTTCTTTGAAATTTCTATTTTGACCAGACTATTACTTGCAATCTGATACAAGATCTGCAGTCCGGATACAAAACAACAATATAATTTTATTTATCCTCTGTCTCATGTGCCGTTACAAGAATAAGAAACTTTCTTAATGCTAAATCCCAATTTTATGAATATGCGATTAATTTCTTCAATATTTGAACGGTAGTTGTTCAAGACAATTGGAAAGTTAAGGGTTTATGACTCTGCTGAATGGGGTCTAAGAAGGGTGTAAACCTGAAAATTCCCGAATGCTCAAGAGTGTCGTAAACCACTCGGTGAATTAAGGAAATCTTTATCCTCCCCACCCTTATTTTAAGCGATCGGCAGTCGGCCAATAGGGGAAATCAGTCGTCCATAACTATTATTTTCCATCTTACGAAAACTAATGGTTATGGAGTGGGACTGAAGAACTACTTTCTGGGGGTGGGTTTATAAACTACTTTCCTTCGTCAACCGGCTCACAATTCCAGTTTGTTCGGACGCGATCAGGTCGATACTCAGTGTGACGAGTCAGTCTGGTTCATAGTGCTAGTGTGCTAAGAAGAAGCAAAGTCAGTCAGAGATCACGTGCAAGAAGTTCGAGAGTCAGATCCGAAGGAAGCACATGCCGGATCCAGAGATCAGTTGACAGAGGGATATTAATCGGTAATCAGCGTACTGGAAACTCAAGACGAGGCACATCGCAGTAGCTAGGTGTGGAGCCTGCAGTCGTTGACAAACAAACATCTTCACGAACTTGCATTGCAGTGAATCGTCGAGTTTTGTATATTGCTTGTTTTGCGTTGAACGATGACTACACTAAAAAGGAGGTTCGGTTTCGATTTACTGAAACTTGAACGCCTTCATATTAGATCAGACCTCGCGAGATTCGATAATTTTTGGAAAACGCAAGGAAAGATTGCGCCTATCGAGGTCATTTGTAATTGGATCGTTAAGAGTGCACCGCTGATGGATCGCTTTCTGTTTATTCAGCAACAAATTCATTCGTACCTCGAAGAGGGAAGTGAGGAGGAGGAATCTCACATTTCATCAACGAAAGAGTTTCAAGATCTGTATTTTAAATTGATGTACGAGACTCAGACATATATAAGTGATTATTCGTTTCAAAGGCACTCTCGCAATTAACAGCGCGAATCAGGCAGTTAGAAACGAGTGCGTCTCATGCAGTGTCCGCAGCCGGCTACTATAAAATTACCGTCCATTCCACTGTCTTTTACGCATCATTTGCGATTACTTCCGCAATAACTTTGAATCGCTGATCAATCAAAACGAATCCTTGAGCAACATTGAGCAATTTCACTATTTATATTTAAAGTCTACAGTAAAGAGAGGATGATCTGGACGCTTAAAGCATTGGCAATGTCCGACGACAACTATAATGCCGCATGGAAACTTTAGTAGATTTGGAGGCGTTTCTCGAACGAACATACTAACAATAAGTGCGACCCTCAGAAACTACAATCGGGTCTTGTATCGTTTGTTAGCGCTGAGAGGCTCAAACGTCCATTGTGCACAGCTGACGATAAATTAGAGAATTTATACAGAGCACTGCGTTAAGACGTGTATAATCGTATAATCAAGTTCTTATAACACGCGAGCAACGGTCATTTTTATGGAGAGACGATCCTTTGCAGTCGGTCGATGTTTACGAGTCCACAGACGCATTCTTAAATTCTTTCCATTGGTTCATTGTATGCAGAGAAATTTAGAAATTATCCTATATAAATTGGAGAAATTCATTCTAACAACGGTGGAAATTTCGTGGATGCTATTCGCATCGCTACTTCAGAGGATTTTTGCCTGGGCACTATAGCGGTGGTCAAGGAGGATTGCCTTCTTCCTTCACGTTGGAGATTCGACCGTATCACCGAGATGCTTCAAGGCAAGGATGGCGTTACCAAAATCATCTCAATAAGGACAGCCACTGAGGTTGTCAAACGGCTGATGGCCAACATCTGCATCTTACCAATGAACAACGAACATCCAACACCGCGGGCAGGATTCAGAGACTTGTCAGACCGACGGTCTCAAAACAAGCTGAATAATATCCAATCCTATGTATTCAAACACATACACGGCGATGCACATAAAGTGATTTATTATATAACCATTGTAATTAATTACATTGCCAATTCATAGAATTGAACATAATCTTTAATCATTGTATATCGGTAGCCACTGTATTCGCGTAATTCAATAAAATCTATAGTCATGGTAAAATTGCATTGTTTAGCTGCGGTATGTTGTGGTGCAAAGGTCATGGTCCGACTGCGAACGAAAAGCTCACGAGCGAAAAACACGGATAGAACAGAATTTTTGTCTCACTCGGAAGGTTGTAACATTCGGTTGTAACACACATTTTTAAATAAATAATAAATGAATAAATTATAATGAGTTAATAAATTTGTATACATTACACGTATATCTGCTTTTTACTTTCTATGCTACACGTTGTTTTGATAAGAATAAATTGCAGATTCCTACTTGATGCGCGCCCATCAAAATTTGTCCTTTCCACAGGGTACATTAACCCCGAAACTGCCCATACGACCATCGTCGTGAAGAGGTTGTAGAGCTGCTCTGCTGATTAGAACTAATAATCTAGATAACTGTATTTTTAAGTACATTTAAATCTATTTTTTCAGTCAAAGTTAATAACGTAGAGGAGTCTGGCTTGTATGAAAACACGGATATATTACGGTTGTTACGAACTGACTATTTTATTTATTTTAAATTTTTTGTCATGTAATTACAGCAACATTCGATATTTGCATGTATGTAATTGCATAATCGTAATCCGAAGAACAGAGGTTTCTCTGACGCACCACGGAAGTTGACAATTTGCTGCGATCCAGTCGGAGATTATTGTATCTAGATATTATACCAATCAATACAATCGATACAAGTAGCAACTCGAGATGATTCAACGCATATGTGACGCGTGTCTTACTGGTAGCGTAAAACGATTTTATGCGCAAATTAACTTACACAAACATTATATTCTAATAATTTATCTATATTTACATCTTTGAAAATATGATTTTGTAATTTTAATTTCTTTATCTTTTTGTATGATATAATTTATAAAACATTTACCAAGATGCTTCCTTGGATTGGCCAAAATTCTTCCTTGGTGACATTACACCAAATTGAATGTGATAACAGTGTCCGCAGCCTATCATTTTTACAGCATAATTGTTTTTTCAATTGTTATTTGATTTATCAGCTCAGTGGTAAAAAATATCTTCAAAAAATCATTTCTTTTTTTTCCTTGCGCGGGGAAATGGTCACCCCGTCTCACTTCTGGGAAGCGGGGGGCAGTGTCGGACTCTTACCGACTGAAACCCCGCGGTCGGTTAACAGGAATATCCCGGGACCTCTTTCGAATTGCTGCCGGAGCATTCCTGCATCTTTTCCCAATCTAAGGGAATCATTCCTCAGGTCTAATTTCGGGTAGCAATCCTCGCCCGAACCCAGGCCGCTCAGGTTTTCGTACACGCGCAGCAACGCTAAGGCCTGGAGCTCGAACGGAGGAGACGCCGCCAAGACAGACACCGATACATAGGATATTTATGTTTCCCAATATATTTTACAATATAATTATATATCTAAAGATTATTAAATAATAATATTTTATATAAACAATAATATTTATATAAATAATTGTATAATATATTTATTTGGTTTAAATTTTAAAATATATATATAAATTTTTATATAATATAAATATTTATATTAAAATTATAATTTGTTTATATTTATAATTAATAATTATATATTAATATATACTTGTATATATAAAAGATAATCTATTTTTTTTTCAAAAAATAATGAATTTTTTACAAAGATACCATCCTATAAAAATATTTTTTTTTCGAAATTTTTTTTAAATATATTATTTATAAAAATAACATTTAAAATAATTAAATATTAATTAAATATAATAATAATAATAATAATAATAATAATAATAATAATAATAATTAAAATTAACATTTATATAATAGGCTAAGTTTAAGCTAATAGGCTCATGCCCTATCGATAAATTTTTAAAATTTTTATATAAAACCATATTTCCTATAAATAAATCAAAATTCCGGTGCGTAAAATGTGCAGGTAATCACCCCACTGACCAATGCACCAAATCCCCTGAAACCCCCGCGAAGTGCATCCACTGTCAAGGAGAGCATAATGCGAACTACAAAGGATGCTCAGCCTATAAAACACTACATAATATTAAGTATCCAAAACTGAGACCCAAGGAGATAACCATACAAGAACCTAGACCCCAAAAACTCACCGCACCATCAATGTCCTATGCCCAGGCAACACAAAGAAACGTAAACAACTCGAAAACACACAGTGTACACACAGAAAATAGAATTCCCACCACACAAAACACAGACAACTTCACCAGACTCGAAAAAGCAATTATCGAGAAGCAAACTGAGCAAATTAACAACTTGCTGTCACTACTCACACTCTTCATGGACAAATTTATACGCACAGAAGAAAAATAAAACCAATGCGTATAGCTCTGTGGAACGCCAACGGCCTAGCTCAGCACTTATAAATAAGCTCAGCATTAATAAATAAATTAATAAATAAATCCCAGCAGTTACTAATGTTGAAGAATGAACTAAAGAAGAAACAGGTGTAGGAGCTATCATTGCAGCAGGTAATCAAATTATAAATACTAATTGTGCACTTTTTCTAAATACTATAACTAAAAATATAAATAAAATTAATAAATTTATATTATATAAAATTAAATTTCATCTACCAAAAATTATTATAAAAGAAATAATTATTAATAATCTTGAATCTCCTAAACGATTTAAAATCACAGTTATTATTCCTGAATTAAAAGCTAAATTCTTTTGATAATAAATAATTAAACAATAAGAAATTAATCCTAATCCATCCCATCCTAACAATAAAGTTAATATATTAGGACTTAAAATTAAAAAAATTATTGATAATAAAAATAATATCATTAAATAATAAAAACGTTTAATTAAATGTTTATTATTTAAATCTATATATCTTACTCTATATAATAAAATTATTGAACAAATCAATATAACTAAAAATATAAATATTTACAATTTAAACCTAATTACTAAAATTAAATTCATTTTTATTGAATTTAAATTATAAATTATTCATTCATAAATAAATAATTTATTTATAAATAAAATATAAAATCCAAAAAATATAAAAATTAAACTTATTATAATTAATATAATTCCAAAAACAACTATTTTTAAAATAATTTAAAATATTTTATATTTATATATCATTGAAATCACAATTCAATATTTTTAATTAAACTATTTAAATAAAAAAATAAATTAAAAATAAATAAATTTAAAGGTAATAAATGTAAAATTAAAGTTGAATAATTTAATAAACTTCTATTTATTAAATTAATATTAAAATTATAAATTTTTCCAAACTGAATAAATCTATATAAATAAATTGAATATATAAATCTAAATAAACAATAAAAAAAATAAAAATATAAATAAATATTTATATCATATAATTAATCTTATTAATAAAAAAATTTCACTTGCCATATTTAAAGAAATTGGAGCTCCTGAATTATATACACACATTATAAATCATATTATTGATATTGAAGGTATTAAATTAATTAATCCTTTATTTACAAAAATAATTCGTCTATTAGTTTGTTTATTAATTTCATTAACTAAATAAAATAAACCTGAAGAAACTAATCCATGAGAAATTATTATTAATAATCCTCCTAATAAACCAATTTTTAAACCCCTTAATATTCCTATAGATATAATTCCTATATGAATCACTGAAGATAAAGCAATAATTAATTTTATATCAAATTGAAATAAACATATTATTCTTAAAATTAATATTCCAAATAAATTAATTATTATTAAATAATAAGATAAATTAATAAATTTATTCTTAAAAATTAAAATTAATCGTAATATTCCATATCTTCCTAATTTTAATATTACTGAAGCCAAAATTATTGATCTAAAAAAAGAAGCTTCTACATGTGCCTTAATTAATCATCCATGAAATATATATATATTGGAATTTTAATTAAAAAAGATATTAATAAATAAATAAAATTAAAATAATCAAATTTAAATTTCTTAATCTCTAATAAAAAAAAAAAAATTATTCTACCTCTTCTTTCTAATATTTTAAAAATTAAATATAATATTGGTAAAGAAAATACTAAAGTATAAAATATTAAATAAAATGCGGCTAAAATTCGATCCTCTCTATATCCTCATTCTATTACCATATAAAAAATTAATAATAATCTAGATTCATATATAAAGTAAAATACTAATAAATCTATAACTATAAAATTTAATAATATTAAAAAAAATAAAATTAAATTTAATATTAAACAACTTTTTCTTATTTCATTTAAATTTAAAAAAATTATTCCAAATACTCAAATTATTATTAAAATTAAATAATTAGAATAATTATTATTTCTTAAACCTCCAACAATATTAATTCACTTAATTCATCTAATATTTTTTAAAAAATATAATCTTATTAAAAATATTAAATTTCTCAAAATATAAAAATTAATATAATTTATCAAAAATATTACAACTAATAAAATTAAAACTTCATTCATTATATTAAATTCACAAAATTAATTTTTTGATGACCATATTCATAATTTATTCTTACTAACAATGATAAACCTAATACCCTCTCACATACTGAATAAATTAAATAAATTAAATAAAGAAATCCACCATAATTTATTGATATTAAATAAAATAAAATTATTGCAATCAAATATTCAATACCAATTAAAAAACTTAAAAAATAAATTCTATAATTTAACACAACAATTAATATTAAAAATACTATATTAAAAATTAAATAATCTAAAATAAATTCAATACTATCATATATATATATATATATATATATATATATATATATATATATATATATATATATAAAATATTAAATTTCAAAAAAATTTTTTTTTTTAAATATCAATAATCACCAAAATTATTATTTTAATTAAACTATTTTTTGTTAATATAATATAAATGTTTTATAGTTTAATAAAAACATTAATTTTGTAAATTAAAAATTTAATTATAATATTAATATAACAAAATTTAAATAAAAAAAAAAAATAAAAATGAAAACTTTATTAATTCTTAATTTTATTTTATACATAAATTTAAATATTAGTTTAATACTAATTATTTATTATTTTTATATAAATATCTTCCATTCTCCTTTAAAACAATTAATTTGTTCAATTTTATATATTATTTACATAACATTTAATACTTTAATTTTAAAACAAAATTTTTCAATAAATATATATATTTTAATAATCATTTTCATTAGAGGAATTTTAATTATATTTTCTTATTTTATTAGATTAATCAATAAAATAAAAAAGAAAAAAAAATATTATTTCTAAAATTTTAATTTTAAATTCATTTATTTTATTAACTATAATTTTTCAAATTTATCAAATCAAAATTATTCTTAAACATTTAAATTTTAATTTTTACAAAAACAATAAATTTAAAATTATTAAAAATTTATATTATAAACCAAATTATTTAATTTTATTAATAATTATTATTTTCTTAATTTTAATATTATTTATTATAACAAAAATCTGTTATACTAAAAATAAAAATTTACGAACAAAAAAATGAAAAAAATAATTTCTATAATTTATAAAACTCGTATATTAAATTTACCATTATCATTTATTAATTTACCTACACCAATCAACATTAATTATATATGAAATTTTGGTTCAATTCTAGGAATATTTTTAATAATTCAAATTATTTCAGGATTATTTTTATCTATACATTATTGTCCTAATATTAACATTGCCTTCTATAGAATTTCTAATATTATCAAAGATATAAACTCCGGATGATTAATTCGTTTAATTCATATAAATGGAGCCTCATTTTATTTTTTAATTATATATTTACATATTGCACGAAATTTATTCTATTATTCATTCAAATTAATTCAAGTATGATCAATTGGTGTATCAATCTTATTTTTATCTATAGCAACAGCTTTTTTAGGGTATGTACTTCCATGAGATCAAATATCATTTTGAGGAGCAATAGTAATTACAAATCTTATTTCAGCAATTCCCTATATTGGACAATTTACTGTTGAATGAATTTGAGGGGGATTTTCAATTAATAATGACACACTAAATCGATTTTATTCCTTTCACTTTATTTTACCTTTCATCATGTTATTAATAGTATTTATACATTTAATAATTCTACATATTACAGGATCATCAAATCCAATTCATTCAAAAATAAATATTTACAAAATTAATTTTCACCCATATTTTACTATTAAAGATTTAATTACTATTATTTTTACATTTAATTTATTTATATTAATTAATTTACAAATACCTTTTATATTAGGAGAACCTGATAATTTTAAAATAGCAAATCCTATAATTAACCCTGTTCATATTTGTTGTTATTTTATGTTTTAGAGGTAGGATCGCGTTAGTTTGTATTATGTTATATAGATAATAAATCCACACTTCTCGGAGCAGAAAAACCTTTATTGCACACACTTAGAAGGGTCACAAACGAATGAAAGAAAAAGGCAAGAGAGGTCCTAAAACTATCGATCAGGTCTATCGACCGTGTCTAGGAATAACTTCTATTTACTCCTTTTGTAACTAGCCGTCAGCATATAGATTTGCATATTCAATTTTACGTACAATTCCTAATAAATTAGGAGGTGTAATTATATTATTTATATCAATCTTTATTTTATATTTTTAATTCCTTTAATTAATACAAATAATTTGAAAAATAATAAGTTTTACTTTATTAACAAATTTATATACTAATGATTTATCAATATTTTTATTATATTAACTTGATTAGGAGGACAAATAATTGAATATCCATATACTAATTTAAACATAATTTTTACTTTAATATACTTTATATACATAATTATATCATTATATATAAATGTAGTATCGTGGACAAAAGGCCTAAGATATCTGCCGAATCGTAAACAATGTCGCGAGAGCCGCGGCATCGTCGGGTACATCAATGTGTCGTCGATCCTTTTTAAGTGGATAGTTTCGTGGAAAGGGCCCGCGTGACCCTGGCCACGGGCGTTTCGGGACACGTGTCTCGAACGGCGGGAAAAGACAAAGAGACGTTAAAGTCAGTATTAGTTGAGAAGCCGGAGAGAACGGATGCGAAAGGTGTGCAGAGTGTGAATTGAGAAGCGAGAGCGAGCGAGTGTAGAAGCCGAAGAGTGTGAATCGGGAAGTCGAAAGCCGCGTCTGAAAATAAGACGTACGACAGCATTGTAATTATTTCGTTGCTTCGAATATTATTAATTAAATCAAAACATCATTACTTGTCCTTTCCTCTAAGACCCATTAAGATACTACATAAATAATATCTGAGATTTAATTTTAAAAAAATAAGTTAATGAACTTGAACAAGTATATGACTTGAAATCATACCATAGAAATAAAATTTTCTATTAACTTAATTTAATAATTAATCATATTAACTTTTTAAATATACCAATAAACTAAAAATTTATTAATAACTTAATCCTTAATACAAATGAATTTTATTTAGTTAAATTAATTAATTAATATATATATGTATGTATGTATGTATGTATGTATGTATGTATGTATGTAAATGTTTAATAAATATAAATAAAAATAAAATAAATGTTAAATAAATATATTATAAATATAATGTTAAATTTATTAAACTTCATAAAAATTAAGAATATTAAATAATAATAATGATAATAATTTAATTAAAAGTAAATTAAAAGTTAACTATTAAACAAATATTAAATTATTAAATATAAATCAAAAATAATAAATATAAAAATTAATAATTAAAAAATATAAATTTTTAAAAATATTAATTTAACTAAATAAAACAAAATAAAACTTAAATTATGAAAAATTATAAAATTAAAAATTCTGAATTACGAAAAATAACTAAATAAATCTTTTAAATATACATTTATCATAATCTTAAAATATTCAGTTAAATAAAATTCAAATTTAATCTTAAAAATACTTAAAAATTTAGTCAATTTTTTATTAAAATTAATTAAATTAAACGAAAACTTATATAAAAAAATTAAATTAAATAAAAAATAAAATAAAAACTTATCTATAAAAATATTAAAATTGATCAAATTAAACAAAAATCTAGTTAAAAAAATATTTAAATTTAATAAAAAATAAAATAAAAATCTATAAACATAAATATTTAAATTTATTAAATTGAACAAAAAATTTATTAAAAAAAATGTTTAAATTAAATAAAAAGTAAAATAAAAATTTATAAATGAAAACATTAAAATTAATTAAATTAAATAAAAATTCAATCAAAAAATTATTTAAATTAAATAAAAAAATAAAATAAAATAAAGTCTATAAATAAATAAATGAAAAATTATTAAATAAATACTTAATAAAAAAATATTTAATAAATCCATTTAAATTAATCTATCCAATAATTATTAAAACTACAGCAGTTATAATTTCTGCATTTTCGTTTGTTAATAAAATTACACATGTATCCATTCTTACTATTACTACATAAATATAAATAATTGTCATTCCAGCAGTAAACCATATTCCCTTGGCCAAAATCTATAAATATTTTCTCAAACTTAAACCATTTAAACAAATTAAAAAATAAAATATAATCCAATAAATATTTTATTAATAATCAACATATTTTTATTTAAAATTATAAAATATTAAAATTTAATATTATTAATTCTTTTATTAAATAAATAAATAAAGAATGAAACAAAATTAATATTAACAATTCAAGTCAACATATTTTTATTAAAATATCATAACGAATTCGCGGTAAAACTCCACGAATTATAACCAACAAAATTATATGAAATATAAAAATTAATATAAAACCAAACGATCAATTATAAAATCCAAAAAATATTACAGTTAAAATTATTCTTATAAATATAATATTTATATATTCTGATAAAAAAATTAACACAAATAATCTTCTAAAATACTCAAGATTAAATCCAGAAACTAATTCAGATTCCCTCTCAATTAAATCAAATGGCACACGATTCAAATCAATTAATACACTAACAATAAAAATTAAATATAAAGGATATATAAAAAATATAAAATTAACATTTTTTTGAAAATTAATAAATTCAAAAAATGAATAATCCTCAATTATAAATATTAAAATAAAAAATATTATAAATAATAAAATTTCAAATGAAATTATTTGAGAAACTACACGTAACGATCCTAAAATAGAATAATTACATATTGAAACTCAACCAATCATAATAATTGAATAAACTGTTAACCTTAAAATTAACATTAAATAAATAATTCTAAAATCAATAAAATAAAATTTATAAATTCAAGGATAAACTAATCATATAATTATTGATAAAAAAAATATAATTATTGGACTAAACAAATATATTATATTAATTCTTAAATAAAAAATCTCCTTAGTTAATAATTTTAAAGCATCTCTAAATGGTTGCAATAAACCTTTAAATATTACTTTATTAGGACCCTTTCGTAATTGAATATAACCTAAAATTTTACGTTCAAATAAAGTTAAAAATGCAACTCCAATTAAAATTGTAATTATTAATAAAATATAATTTAAAAAATTATTTATAATTATTATATATTATAACTAATTATAATTTATTTAAATTCTAAATTTAATGCACTAAATATGCTAATATAATTAAATTATATATTTATTAAATAAAATTTATAATTAAATTATAAATTATAGTCCTTTCGTACAAATAATTTATTATTTCATTTTATAGATAGAAATCAATCTGAGTCACGTCGATTTGAACTCAGATCATGTAAGATTTTAAAAGTCGAACAGACTTAATTATTAAATTTGTCCATTTAAAATTTATCTTAATTCAACATCGAGGTCGCAATCATCTTTATAAATATGATCTTTAAAAAGATATTACGCTGTTATCCCTAAGGTAATTTATTCTTGTAATTTTTATTAAAAGATCACCAAAAATTATTCTTTAATCAAAGTTAATATTTAAAATAAAGTTTGATAAATTTACCTGTCCTCCCAACAAAATATTAATACTTAATAATTAAATTATAATCAAAATATTAATATAAAATTCTATAGGGTCTTATCGTCCCATAAACAAATTTCAGCATTTTAATTAAAAATTTAAATTAATTATATATATATATATATATGTCGGAGATGAAAGAATACTGGAACCTTCCCTTCGGAACTTTGGGAAGACCCCTAGTATTGTAATTTAGATTTCACCATAGCCGAATTAAGAAACTGTTGTCATTCGATTCGACTGTACTTATTTGAGATTTATGATAGTGAGCTCGGGCTCGAGGCGACAACCAGTCGCCGAACGTAGTCGCGGTCAAGGGATGAACGTTTTGTCTAACAAAGGCATGAAGTAACCCTATAGCTCTCCTTAAAAGAAATACTTAGGACGGGGCACGACGGTAAGCATTTCAACGATTTCTGTCCCGTGGCTCGCCACACGCAGACTCTATTCTTTGAGTAAGATGATTACCAGATGTCGACGCGTCTCCACAGTACATGTTCAGCTAGCCCGAGGACCTGCTATAAATCTTAAGGTCTGTTTAACTAAAGTCCTTCAAACCGACAAACAGTCCTCGTCCCAGCTACGAGAAAATAGGAGAAATCTATTTTTCTCACCAACGACGCTTCCTCTTCTCGAACTTTCTCCTAAGGGCGGCTAGCACCCTTCCCTAACCACCAACATGGAAATTGACCAATTAACAGTAACGCCAATTTCCCTCACTTTCCGAATGAAGGCTTTTCTCCACGAATCCGATGATTTCGTGCCCTTGGGCACACCCATCATAGTTTTCCTCGACAGCGTTACCGTGATGGAGAACCACTCTCCGGTACGATCTCAAAGACGATTCAAGTAACTCTCAGATACGTAGTGATTGCCTCGTGCATTAACATTGAGTACAACTTAGACGCTGAGGAAAAGTAGAGTCTGTCATCCCCTTGACCGCGGATTCGTTAGTGAGCCTAGGATCATTGTCATTAGCTTCTCGAGTACCTAATTATCCTATTACTTGTCCAATTCCATCATAGTCATATTTGCACTAGTAAATATCTCCTCTATTGCATAATGATCACGTCTAGCGCCAATAGGGATTCGTTTCACGCCCTCAACCCTAACTCAAATCTTAACGCCGCCCCGACATCAGAAGTGGGATCAGTGCCGATTATAACAGTGCTAGAACTTACGATCATCGTGCTCAAGTCGCAAGTCGTGCGCAATTCAGTCGCTAGTGCAAATCGAGTGTGAGACCTAACAATTATCGCTACCACGTTTTAACCCTTAAAATCGCGTGCTCCGACTCCGCTGCATGGGGCGCAGCTGCCAACCTGATTATGGAAGGAAACTATAATTTCAATAACGAGTGGCGAGTCGACTTCTACGTACTGGAAGCACCAACGGATAGATCAAGTCATCTGGGTGAGTCGTTTCCATTTTACTCCGATTCGGGAGCCGAGCGTTCACTAATTAAAGTGTCCGCGGCCTCGAGATTTTCTGGCAAAGGAATGACTGACATATTAGTAATGCGAGGAGTAGGGAATACCTGTATTAAACATACGCCTCCCATTTGTTCATTGTGTGTATTAATGATTTTTACATCGAAGATAGTTTCTCATGTCCTTGCTGATAGTTATTTGAAATATGATGTCGCGATTAGTTGCGGAACTCTAAGTCTGGTTTTTGACGTAACATTACACAAAATAGCCTCGCTATGTGTAAAACAAAAATGATTGGTGTCTGTAATGAAACCACTGCAAACGAGATCGTCGTTAATGAAGTTGACGCTGATGTACATGGTAATAATAAAAGTCGATCAATTTCTCTTCTCGACAAATTCAAAGATTCATTCGTTACGGGTTTCCTACGTATTCGCGTAAATGCAGGCCGGTTAGAAATACGATTAACTGATCCTAACACCACCGTAGGAGGAAGTCCTCATAGACTTAGCGAGGAGGAGCGAAGAGCGGTACGTGAGAAAACAAGCGTTCTAATTAAAGCAAAAATTATAAGGCCTAGTAATTCGCCATTAGCGAGCCGTAACTCGTGAAGAAAAAAAACGGCTCAGATAGATTACGAGTGGATTCCCGAGATCTAAATCAAAGTATCGTCGCGGATCGGTACCCTTTACTCCTTATTGCGGATCAAGTCGCGAGATCGCAAGAGGCGAGATATTTTATTAGCCGGGACATGGCCAGCGGGTTTCACCAAATTTCTATTTATCCTAATCCAACGAAGTTTACAGCGTTCGTTACCCCGACAGACAATATGAGTAGATAACGATGCCGTTTGGACTGAAAAATTGCACCGTCCGTCTTTCGGAGGGTCATTCGCAAGGCCTTAGGTGACCTCGCTCATTCGTATGTTGTTATTTATTTCAATGACGTCCTAATTATTGCCAACTCGATAGATCGAGCTTCGGAAAGATTGAACACCGTATTAGATACCCTCGTAAAAGCCGGATTCTCTTTTAATTTTGCGAAACGTTCTTTTCTAAAGACATCGGTGCTCCATTTGCGATATGTAATTCATAACGGAGAAGTTCGTCCTAACCCGGGTAAAATACACACCTTAAGTTCTTCACCTGTGCCAACGACCGTTACACAACTCAGGCAGTTCATAGGGTTAGCTCCGTACTTCCGAAAATTCATCCCTAAATTCTCACAGACGATGAAATCCCTGTATGCGCTCATCTCAGATAACAGAAATATAACTTGGACAGATAGACACGAGAAAATAAGACAACAGGTAGTTTCCGCCCTGACCGACGCGCCGGTGCTAACGATATTCAACCCCAATTACCCGATAGAACTACATACTGACGCTAGCTCGGAGAGTTACGGGGTGATTTTGACGCATCAAGCCGAAGGTAAGAACAAGGTAATAGGGTATTACAGTAAAAGAACCAGCCCCGCGGAATCCAGATATCACTCCTATGAACACAATACATTAGCTATCGTAAACGCCATAAAACATTTCTGTCACTATCTATAGGGACGGGAATTTCTTGTCGTCACGGATCGCAACTCGTTGAAAGCATCGAGTAATAAAGTACATTTAAATGACAGGGACCATAGGTGATGGGCTTACTTGCAGACTTTTATTTTTGACATTATGTATCGGGAAAGTAAACGGACGGCTCACAAATTTCTTGTCGCGAAACCCCACAGGCGTTGACCCTATTAAATTCGACAAAATCAAAGAGAAAATAGTTGACTGGCCGAAATTTCGGAAGATTGGCTATTAGCGGGACAACGTTGTGATTCTCAAACCTTGGAAATCGTCAAGGGATTGCAAAACGATGGACTCGCGGAAGACATCGCGAATACATACGAATTACGGTTCGGTACTCTGCACCGTAGGATACAAAGAAAAGGCAGGATTCTCTGTGTACCTACAGTCCCAAGATGTTTTAGATAGTCTGTTATTAACCATGTGTACCAGTCAGTTATGCACTTAGGTTGGGAGAAAACGCTGGAGAAACTATACGAGTATTACTGGTTCGAAGGGATGGCGAAGTACGTTCGCCGATTCATTGAGAACTGTCATGCTTGTCATGTTTCGAAAGCTAGTTTAGGTAAGATACAAGCCGAACTGCATTCTATACCTAAGACCAGCATACCCTGGCATACGGTCCACATGGACATAACAGGCAAGTTGAGTGGTAAAAGCAATTCAAAGGAGTACGTCATTGTTTTGATCGACGTCTTCACTAAATTCGTATACCTGCATCATACTCGTAAGATAGATTCCCTTAACACCATTAAAGCGCTTAAATCCGCTATATTTTTATTCGGGAGTCCCTGCCGGATAATAGCAGATCGGGGGAAGATGTTTTAAGGGTAAAAGAATTTCGAGAATTCTGCGAAAGCAAACGAATTAAAGTTCACTTGATAGCGATCGGTGCTAGTAGGGCCAATGGACAGGTAGAGCGTGTTATGGGTACATTGGAAAATATGTTCACGGTAGTAGAGACGACCGGGCGGCCGTGGCAAGACGCGATTGGGGAAATACAGTTGGCTTTGAATTGCACCACCAACCGCGTGACAAACTCGAGCTCATTAGAACTACTAATAGGTAGAACGGCAAGACTTCACGATCTGTTGTTACCCGATAACATCAAAAGTATCGATATCTCCAATATAAGACGACAGGCAATAAAGTGGATGGAAACTAGTGCTAGGTATGATGAGGATGGATTTGACAAAGCTAAAGCTTAAGCGGTTAGGTTTAATCTCGGTGATTTCGTATTACGCAAGAATGAAGAAAGGAATCAAACCAAACTAGATCCAAAATTTAGAGGTCCATTTGTAATAGCAGAAGTCTTGGAAGGGGACAGGTATATCTTAAGGACATTAGACGGTAAGCGACCGTACAAGTACAGTCACGACAGGTTAAGGAAAATGCCAGATGGTTGCACCCCTGCCGAGTTGGATGTCTGTAGTGAAGGCAATAACAGTGACCATGACGATATGAGCACTTCGACCTCGGAAGATCAGTAGCACTATGCCAGTAACACCCGGCAGAGCGAGTTCGCACGTGTTTCGGGGAAATAATGTGATAAAGCTCAGAGAGAACGTGTGATGTAGTTCAAACGCTTTTGTGGTAATAGTGTGATGAGGCTCAGTGAGAACATGCGATGTGACTCGTATGCATCTCGGGGCGACAGTGTGATGAGGCTCAGTGAGAACATGCGATGTGACTCGTATGCATCTCGGGGCGACAGTGTGATGAGGCTCAGTGAGAACATGCGATGTGACTCGCATGCATCTCGGGGCGACAGTGTGATGAGGCTCAGTGAGAACATGCGATGTGACTCGTATGCATCTCGGGGCGACAGTGTGATGAGGCTCAGTGAGAACATGCGATGTGACTCGCATGCATCTCGGGGCGACAGTATGATAAGGCTCAGTGAGAACATGCGATGTGATTCGCATGCATCTCGGGGCGACAGTATGATAAGGCTCAGTGAGAACATGCGGTGTGGTTCGCATGCATCTCGGGGCGACAGTATGATAAGGGCTCAGTGAGAACATGCGGTGTGGTTCGTATGCATCTCGGGGCAACAATATGGTAAAGCTCGGTGAAACCGTGGAACAAAGCTCTATGTGCTCACACGATCTAGAAGACCGAGATCCTTTGGAGTGCGAAATCGAAAATGGTCCATCATGCCGATACGATCCGACTAATAACCTGCAGAATGCAACTATCACTTTGAGTACTAACTATAACGCTACTAATTTTCATTATCTTTTATTTCTTTGCTGCCAAACCCCCGAACAGGATTTGTTGCTACACTGGACCCTTGCCTTATTCGAACATCTAGTTAAATTGTGAATAATGTCAATTGTATCGAGTCTAATGTTAGGAAACTCAATATTTTAGTTACACACGAGGACGTGTGATAGTCAGAATGGCCGTGTCGGAGATGAAAGAATACTGGAACCTTCCCTTCGGAACTTTGGGAAGACCCCTAGTATTGTAATTTAGATTTCACCATAGCCGAATTAAGAAACTGTTGTCATTCGATTCGACTGTACTTATTTGAGATTTATGATAGTGAGCTCGGGCTCGAGGCGACAACCAGTCGCCGAACGTAGTCGCGGTCAAGGGATGAACGTTTTGTCTAACAAAGGCATGAAGTAACCCTATAGCTCTCCTTAAAAGAAATACTTAGGACGGGGCACGACGGTAAGCATTTCAACGATTTCTGTCCCGTGGCTCGCCACACGCAGACTCTATTCTTTGAGTAAGATGATTACCAGATGTCGACGCGTCTCCACAGTACATGTTCAGCTAGCCCGAGGACCTGCTATAAATCTTAAGGTCTGTTTAACTAAAGTCCTTCAAACCGACAAACAGTCCTCGTCCCAGCTACGAGAAAATAGGAGAAATCTATTTTTCTCACCAACGACGCTTCCTCTTCTCGAACTTTCTCCTAAGGGCGGCTAGCACCCTTCCCTAACCACCAACATGGAAATTGACCAATTAACAGTAACGCCAATTTCCCTCACTTTCCGAATGAAGGCTTTTCTCCACGAATCCGATGATTTCGTGCCCTTGGGCACACCCATCATAGTTTTCCTCGACAGCGTTACCGTGATGGAGAACCACTCTCCGGTACGATCTCAAAGACGATTCAAGTAACTCTCAGATACGTAGTGATTGCCTCGTGCATTAACATTGAGTACAACTTAGACGCTGAGGAAAAGTAGAGTCTGTCATCCCCTTGACCGCGGATTCGTTAGTGAGCCTAGGATCATTGTCATTAGCTTCTCGAGTACCTAATTATCCTATTACTTGTCCAATTCCATCATAGTCATATTTGCACTAGTAAATATCTCCTCTATTGCATAATGATCACGTCTAGCGCCAATAGGGATTCGTTTCACGCCCTCAACCCTAACTCAAATCTTAACGCCGCCCCGACATATATATATATATATATATATGAGACAGTATATATCTCATTAACTCCTTCATTCCAGTTCCTAATTAAAAAACGATTGATTATGCTACCTTTGTACAGTCAGTTATACTGCAGCCATTAAATTTTTAAAATCATTGGGCAGAATTGACTTAAAATTATTACTCAATAAGCCATGTTTTTGTTAAACAGGTGGATATATTAAATTTGCCGAATTCCTTATATATATATATATATTATATATTTATAGAAATAAACTTTAAACTTAAAACATTATTTATTAATTACTAATTCATTCATTATTATATTTAATTTTAATAAATTAAAAATTATTATTTTTTTTTTAAATATACATTTACTTATTAATATATTTTAATTTTAAAATCTATAATATTTATAAATTATTAAATTATTAAATACTCATTAATAAAAATTATTTTTAAATTAATATTATTAAACCTTATTCCTCCAATACCGCTCCGGGAATAACGGAATACCTGCATTCTTCCTTCCAAATGTCTCTCCCTAATAAATCTTTCACTTCTCTAGAGGTTACTGAATTAATCCATCGTTTGAACCCCAGGAAAGCACCGGGACATGATCAAATAAGTAATAAAGCAATTAAGGAACTACCCGTAAAAGGGATTCCACTCATTTCTTCAATCTTCAATACAATTCTTCGCCTTGAATACTATCCCAAAACCTGGAAAACGTCACTAATTACGCTCATCCCTAAACTCGGAAAACCAATACACGAAACTAGCTCCTATCGTTCAATTAGCCTTCTACCCACTTTGTCAAAACTATTCGAAAAGTTGCTAACGAATCGACTCCTTCCACTCCTAGAGGATCTGAAAACTCTGCCAGATCATCAATTCGGCTTTCGGAAGCAGCATTCCACAATAGAGCAAATCCACCGAATAACACACAGTATCAGCCAAACCGTCGAAAAGAAAAAATACTGCTCAGCGGTATTTCTTGATATTCAACAGGCATTCGACAAAGTATGGCACGAAGGGCTTCTTTACAAACTTAAAAAAGTCCTACCACACACTTATTACTCCATGCTAAAGTCCTACCTAACCAATAGGCAATTCATGGTTAAATACGCAGACGCCATTACCACAACTTTCCCAATAGAAGCGGGCATACCCCAAGACAGTGTCCTCGGACCCCTTCTATTCTCCATCTACACTGCCGACTTACCAATATCAACAGGAATAATCATAGCAACATTTGCCGACGACACAGCGCTATTAGCGTCCCACGCCAACCCGACAATATCCTTATCCACCCTTCAGCAAGGTCTCGACTCAATGGAAAAGTGGTTCCACAAATGGGGCTTCAAAATTAATGAAAAAAAATCCACACATGTAACCTTCACGCTGCGAAAACAAACCTGCCCACAGGTCTCCATTAACAATATAACAGTTGCCAACAAAGACACAGTCAGATAGATACCTGGGCATGACTCTGGACAGGAGATTAACCTGGAAACAACATATCCTAGACAAATCTAAACAACTCAGGGACAAACTCAAACAATTTTATTGGCTCATTGGCCGTCGCTCCAACCTAAGCACACAGAACAAAATTACGCTCTATAAGACCGTGATAAAACCAGTCTGGATCTACGGAATCCAACTATGGGGAACAGCAAGTAATTCCAACATTGAAATACTCCAACGGTTCCAATCGAAAACGCTAAGATCCCTATTAAATGCACCCTGGTATGTTACCAACGAAACAATCCACCGTGACCTCAAGATACCTACAGTCAAAGATGAAATACACAAGTCCAGAAGCAGATATAACACAAGAGTCAACAACCACTATGCGGAACATTTTTGTAGATAATTTTATGATCTCCAATTTTTGTCTGGGCTATATTTTCGATAAAACTTACCGTTTTCAAGAAAAATTAAAAAAATCAGAAAATTTTAACTTTAACCTTGAATAACTTTTTTAGCACACATGGGATCAATGGGGACTTTTCACCCTTCATTTCTACTGGTGTACCCAAGTTCTCTACCAAAATTTAGCTCTGTTGGAATTTCTGTTCTTTGAAATTTCTATTTTGACCAGACTATTACTTGCAATCTGATACAAGATCTGCAGTCCGGATACAAAACAACAATATAATTTTATTTATCCTCTGTCTCATGTGCCGTTACAAGAATAAGAAACTTTCTTAATGCTAAATCCCAATTTTATGAATATGCGATTAATTTCTTCAATATTTGAACGGTAGTTGTTCAAGACAATTGGAAAGTTAAGGGTTTATGACTCTGCTGAATGGGGTCTAAGAAGGGTGTAAACCTGAAAATTCCCGAATGCTCAAGAGTGTCGTAAACCACTCGGTGAATTAAGGAAATCTTTATCCTCCCCACCCTTATTTTAAGCGATCGGCAGTCGGCCAATAGGGGAAATCAGTCGTCCATAACTATTATTTTCCATCTTACGAAAACTAATGGTTATGGAGTGGGACTGAAGAACTACTTTCTGGGGGTGGGTTTATAAACTACTTTCCTTCGTCAACCGGCTCACAATTCCAGTTTGTTCGGACGCGATCAGGTCGATACTCAGTGTGACGAGTCAGTCTGGTTCATAGTGCTAGTGTGCTAAGAAGAAGCAAAGTCAGTCAGAGATCACGTGCAAGAAGTTCGAGAGTCAGATCCGAAGGAAGCACATGCCGGATCCAGAGATCAGTTGACAGAGGGATATTAATCGGTAATCAGCGTACTGGAAACTCAAGACGAGGCACATCGCAGTAGCTAGGTGTGGAGCCTGCAGTCGTTGACAAACAAACATCTTCACGAACTTGCATTGCAGTGAATCGTCGAGTTTTGTATATTGCTTGTTTTGCGTTGAACGATGACTACACTAAAAAGGAGGTTCGGTTTCGATTTACTGAAACTTGAACGCCTTCATATTAGATCAGACCTCGCGAGATTCGATAATTTTTGGAAAACGCAAGGAAAGATTGCGCCTATCGAGGTCATTTGTAATTGGATCGTTAAGAGTGCACCGCTGATGGATCGCTTTCTGTTTATTCAGCAACAAATTCATTCGTACCTCGAAGAGGGAAGTGAGGAGGAGGAATCTCACATTTCATCAACGAAAGAGTTTCAAGATCTGTATTTTAAATTGATGTACGAGACTCAGACATATATAAGTGATTATTCGTTTCAAAGGCACTCTCGCAATTAACAGCGCGAATCAGGCAGTTAGAAACGAGTGCGTCTCATGCAGTGTCCGCAGCCGGCTACTATAAAATTACCGTCCATTCCACTGTCTTTTACGCATCATTTGCGATTACTTCCGCAATAACTTTGAATCGCTGATCAATCAAAACGAATCCTTGAGCAACATTGAGCAATTTCACTATTTATATTTAAAGTCTACAGTAAAGAGAGGATGATCTGGACGCTTAAAGCATTGGCAATGTCCGACGACAACTATAATGCCGCATGGAAACTTTAGTAGATTTGGAGGCGTTTCTCGAACGAACATACTAACAATAAGTGCGACCCTCAGAAACTACAATCGGGTCTTGTATCGTTTGTTAGCGCTGAGAGGCTCAAACGTCCATTGTGCACAGCTGACGATAAATTAGAGAATTTATACAGAGCACTGCGTTAAGACGTGTATAATCGTATAATCAAGTTCTTATAACACGCGAGCAACGGTCATTTTTATGGAGAGACGATCCTTTGCAGTCGGTCGATGTTTACGAGTCCACAGACGCATTCTTAAATTCTTTCCATTGGTTCATTGTATGCAGAGAAATTTAGAAATTATCCTATATAAATTGGAGAAATTCATTCTAACAACGGTGGAAATTTCGTGGATGCTATTCGCATCGCTACTTCAGAGGATTTTTGCCTGGGCACTATAGCGGTGGTCAAGGAGGATTGCCTTCTTCCTTCACGTTGGAGATTCGACCGTATCACCGAGATGCTTCAAGGCAAGGATGGCGTTACCAAAATCATCTCAATAAGGACAGCCACTGAGGTTGTCAAACGGCTGATGGCCAACATCTGCATCTTACCAATGAACAACGAACATCCAACACCGCGGGCAGGATTCAGAGACTTGTCAGACCGACGGTCTCAAAACAAGCTGAATAATATCCAATCCTATGTATTCAAACACATACACGGCGATGCACATAAAGTGATTTATTATATAACCATTGTAATTAATTACATTGCCAATTCATAGAATTGAACATAATCTTTAATCATTGTATATCGGTAGCCACTGTATTCGCGTAATTCAATAAAATCTATAGTCATGGTAAAATTGCATTGTTTAGCTGCGGTATGTTGTGGTGCAAAGGTCATGGTCCGACTGCGAACGAAAAGCTCACGAGCGAAAAACACGGATAGAACAGAATTTTTGTCTCACTCGGAAGGTTGTAACATTCGGTTGTAACACACATTTTTAAATAAATAATAAATGAATAAATTATAATGAGTTAATAAATTTGTATACATTACACGTATATCTGCTTTTTACTTTCTATGCTACACGTTGTTTTGATAAGAATAAATTGCAGATTCCTACTTGATGCGCGCCCATCAAAATTTGTCCTTTCCACAGGGTACATTAACCCCGAAACTGCCCATACGACCATCGTCGTGAAGAGGTTGTAGAGCTGCTCTGCTGATTAGAACTAATAATCTAGATAACTGTATTTTTAAGTACATTTAAATCTATTTTTTCAGTCAAAGTTAATAACGTAGAGGAGTCTGGCTTGTATGAAAACACGGATATATTACGGTTGTTACGAACTGACTATTTTATTTATTTTAAATTTTTTGTCATGTAATTACAGCAACATTCGATATTTGCATGTATGTAATTGCATAATCGTAATCCGAAGAACAGAGGTTTCTCTGACGCACCACGGAAGTTGACAATTTGCTGCGATCCAGTCGGAGATTATTGTATCTAGATATTATACCAATCAATACAATCGATACAAGTAGCAACTCGAGATGATTCAACGCATATGTGACGCGTGTCTTACTGGTAGCGTAAAACGATTTTATGCGCAAATTAACTTACACAAACATTATATTCTAATAATTTATCTATATTTACATCTTTGAAAATATGATTTTGTAATTTTAATTTCTTTATCTTTTTGTATGATATAATTTATAAAACATTTACCAAGATGCTTCCTTGGATTGGCCAAAATTCTTCCTTGGTGACATTACACCAAATTGAATGTGATAACAGTGTCCGCAGCCTATCATTTTTACAGCATAATTGTTTTTTCAATTGTTATTTGATTTATCAGCTCAGTGGTAAAAAATATCTTCAAAAAATCATTTCTTTTTTTTCCTTGCGCGGGGAAATGGTCACCCCGTCTCACTTCTGGGAAGCGGGGGGCAGTGTCGGACTCTTACCGACTGAAACCCCGCGGTCGGTTAACAGGAATATCCCGGGACCTCTTTCGAATTGCTGCCGGAGCATTCCTGCATCTTTTCCCAATCTAAGGGAATCATTCCTCAGGTCTAATTTCGGGTAGCAATCCTCGCCCGAACCCAGGCCGCTCAGGTTTTCGTACACGCGCAGCAACGCCAAGGCCTGGAGCTCGAACGGAGGAGACGCCGCCAAGACAGACACCGATACATAGGATATTTATGTTTCCCAATATATTTTACAATATAATTATATATCTAAAGATTATTAAATAATAATATTTTATATAAACAATAATATTTATATAAATAATTGTATAATATATTTATTTGGTTTAAATTTTAAAATATATATATAAATTTTTATATAATATAAATATTTATATTAAAATTATAATTTGTTTATATTTATAATTAATAATTATATATTAATATATACTTGTATATATAAAAGATAATCTATTTTTTTTTCAAAAAATAATGAATTTTTTACAAAGATACCATCCTATAAAAATATTTTTTTTTCGAAATTTTTTTTAAATGTATTATTTATAAAAATAACATTTAAAATAATTAAATATTAATTAAATATAATAATAATAATAATAATAATAATAATAATAATAATAATAATTAAAATTAACATTTATATAATAGGCTAAGTTTAAGCTAATAGGCTCATGCCCTATCGATAAATTTTTAAAATTTTTATATAAAACCATATTTCCTATAAATAAATCAAAATTCCGGTGCGTAAAATGTGCAGGTAATCACCCCACTGACCAATGCACCAAATCCCCTGAAACCCCCGCGAAGTGCATCCACTGTCAAGGAGAGCATAATGCGAACTACAAAGGATGCTCAGCCTATAAAACACTACATAATATTAAGTATCCAAAACTGAGACCCAAGGAGATAACCATACAAGAACCTAGACCCCAAAAACTCACCGCACCATCAATGTCCTATGCCCAGGCAACACAAAGAAACGTAAACAACTCGAAAACACACAGTGTACACACAGAAAATAGAATTCCCACCACACAAAACACAGACAACTTCACCAGACTCGAAAAAGCAATTATCGAGAAGCAAACTGAGCAAATTAACAACTTGCTGTCACTACTCACACTCTTCATGGACAAATTTATACGCACAGAAGAAAAATAAAACCAATGCGTATAGCTCTGTGGAACGCCAACGGTCTAGCTCAGCACTTATAAATAAGCTCAGCATTAATAAATAAATTAATAAATAAATCCCAGCAGTTACTAATGTTGAAGAATGAACTAAAGAAGAAACAGGTGTAGGAGCTATCATTGCAGCAGGTAATCAAATTATAAATACTAATTGTGCACTTTTTCTAAATACTATAACTAAAAATATAAATAAAATTAATAAATTTATATTATATAAAATTAAATTTCATCTACCAAAAATTATTATAAAAGAAATAATTATTAATAATCTTGAATCTCCTAAACGATTTAAAATCACAGTTATTATTCCTGAATTAAAAGCTAAATTCTTTTGATAATAAATAATTAAACAATAAGAAATTAATCCTAATCCATCCCATCCTAACAATAAAGTTAATATATTAGGACTTAAAATTAAAAAAATTATTGATAATAAAAATAATATCATTAAATAATAAAAACGTTTAATTAAATATTTATTATTTAAATCTATATATCTTACTCTATATAATAAAATTATTGAACAAATCAATATAACTAAAAATATAAATATTTACAATTTAAACCTAATTACTAAAATTAATTTCATCTTTATTGAATTTAAATTATAAATTATTCATTCATAAATAAATAATTTATTTATAAATAAAATATAAAATCCAAAAAATATAAAAATTAAACTTATTATAATTAATATAATTCCAAAAACAACTATTTTTAAAATAATTTAAAATATTTTATATTTATATATCATTGAAATCACAATTCAATATTTTTAATTAAACTATTTAAATAAAAAAATAAATTAAAAATAAATAAATTTAAAGGTAATAAATGTAAAATTAAAGTTGAATAATTTAATAAACTTCTATTTATTAAATTAATATTAAAATTATAAATTTTTCCAAACTGAATAAATCTATATAAATAAATTGAATATATAAATCTAAATAAACAATAAAAAAAATAAAAATATAAATAAATATTTATATCATATAATTAATCTTATTAATAAAAAAATTTCACTTGCCATATTTAAAGAAATTGGAGCTCCTGAATTATATACACACATTATAAATCATATTATTGATATTGAAGGTATTAAATTAATTAATCCTTTATTTACAAAAATAATTCGTCTATTAGTTTGTTTATTAATTTCATTAACTAAATAAAATAAACCTGAAGAAACTAATCCATGAGAAATTATTATTAATAATCCTCCTAATAAACCAATTTTTAAACCCCTTAATATTCCTATAGATATAATTCCTATATGAATCACTGAAGATAAAGCAATAATTAATTTTATATCAAATTGAAATAAACATATTATTCTTAAAATTAATATTCCAAATAAATTAATTATTATTAAATAATAAGATAAATTAATAAATTTATTCTTAAAAATTAAAATTAATCGTAATATTCCATATCTTCCTAATTTTAATATTACTGAAGCCAAAATTATTGATCTAAAAAAAGAAGCTTCTACATGTGCCTTAATTAATCATCCATGAAATATATATATATTGGAATTTTAATTAAAAAAGATATTAATAAATAAATAAAATTAAAATAATCAAATTTAAATTTCTTAATCTCTAATAAAAAAAAAAAAATTATTCTACCTCTTCTTTCTAATATTTTAAAAATTAAATATAATATTGGTAAAGAAAATACTAAAGTATAAAATATTAAATAAAATGCGGCTAAAATTCGATCCTCTCTATATCCTCATTCTATTACCATATAAAAAATTAATAATAATCTAGATTCATATATAAAGTAAAATACTAATAAATCTATAACTATAAAATTTAATAATATTAAAAAAAATAAAATTAAATTTAATATTAAACAACTTTTTCTTATTTCATTTAAATTTAAAAAAATTATTCCAAATACTCAAATTATTATTAAAATTAAATAATTAGAATAATTATTATTTCTTAAACCTCCAACAATATTAATTCACTTAATTCATCTAATATTTTTTAAAAAATATAATCTTATTAAAAATATTAAATTTCTCAAAATATAAAAATTAATATAATTTATCAAAAATATTACAACTAATAAAATTAAAACTTCATTCATTATATTAAATTCACAAAATTAATTTTTTGATGACCATATTCATAATTTATTCTTACTAACAATGATAAACCTAATACCCTCTCACATACTGAATAAATTAAATAAATTAAATAAAGAAATCCACCATAATTTATTGATATTAAATAAAATAAAATTATTGCAATCAAATATTCAATACCAATTAAAAAACTTAAAAAATAAATTCTATAATTTAACACAACAATTAATATTAAAAATACTATATTAAAAATTAAATAATCTAAAATAAATTCAATACTATCATATATATATATATATATATATATATATATATATATATATAAAATATTAAATTTCAAAAAAATTTTTTTTTTTAAATATCAATAATCACCAAAATTATTATTTTAATTAAACTATTTTTTGTTAATATAATATAAATGTTTTATAGTTTAATAAAAACATTAATTTTGTAAATTAAAAATTTAATTATAATATTAATATAACAAAATTTAAATAAAAAAAAAAAATAAAAATGAAAACTTTATTAATTCTTAATTTTATTTTATACATAAATTTAAATATTAGTTTAATACTAATTATTTATTATTTTTATATAAATATCTTCCATTCTCCTTTAAAACAATTAATTTGTTCAATTTTATATATTATTTACATAACATTTAATACTTTAATTTTAAAACAAAATTTTTCAATAAATATATATATTTTAATAATCATTTTCATTAGAGGAATTTTAATTATATTTTCTTATTTTATTAGATTAATCAATAAAATAAAAAAGAAAAAAAAATATTATTTCTAAAATTTTAATTTTAAATTCATTTATTTTATTAACTATAATTTTTCAAATTTATCAAATCAAAATTATTCTTAAACATTTAAATTTTAATTTTTACAAAAACAATAAATTTAAAATTATTAAAAATTTATATTATAAACCAAATTATTTAATTTTATTAATAATTATTATTTTCTTAATTTTAATATTATTTATTATAACAAAAATCTGTTATACTAAAAATAAAAATTTACGAACAAAAAAATGAAAAAAATAATTTCTATAATTTATAAAACTCGTATATTAAATTTACCATTATCATTTATTAATTTACCTACACCAATCAACATTAATTATATATGAAATTTTGGTTCAATTCTAGGAATATTTTTAATAATTCAAATTATTTCAGGATTATTTTTATCTATACATTATTGTCCTAATATTAACATTGCCTTCTATAGAATTTCTAATATTATCAAAGATATAAACTCCGGATGATTAATTCGTTTAATTCATATAAATGGAGCCTCATTTTATTTTTTAATTATATATTTACATATTGCACGAAATTTATTCTATTATTCATTCAAATTAATTCAAGTATGATCAATTGGTGTATCAATCTTATTTTTATCTATAGCAACAGCTTTTTTAGGGTATGTACTTCCATGAGATCAAATATCATTTTGAGGAGCAATAGTAATTACAAATCTTATTTCAGCAATTCCCTATATTGGACAATTTACTGTTGAATGAATTTGAGGGGGATTTTCAATTAATAATGACACACTAAATCGATTTTATTCCTTTCACTTTATTTTACCTTTCATCATGTTATTAATAGTATTTATACATTTAATAATTCTACATATTACAGGATCATCAAATCCAATTCATTCAAAAATAAATATTTACAAAATTAATTTTCACCCATATTTTACTATTAAAGATTTAATTACTATTATTTTTACATTTAATTTATTTATATTAATTAATTTACAAATACCTTTTATATTAGGAGAACCTGATAATTTTAAAATAGCAAATCCTATAATTAACCCTGTTCATATTTGTTGTTATTTTATGTTTTAGAGGTAGGATCGCGTTAGTTTGTATTATGTTATATAGATAATAAATCCACACTTCTCGGAGCAGAAAAACCTTTATTGCACACACTTAGAAGGGTCACAAACGAATGAAAGAAAAAGGCAAGAGAGGTCCTAAAACTATCGATCAGGTCTATCGACCGTGTCTAGGAATAACTTCTATTTACTCCTTTTGTAACTAGCCGTCAGCATATAGATTTGCATATTCAATTTTACGTACAATTCCTAATAAATTAGGAGGTGTAATTATATTATTTATATCAATCTTTATTTTATATTTTTAATTCCTTTAATTAATACAAATAATTTGAAAAATAATAAGTTTTACTTTATTAACAAATTTATATACTAATGATTTATCAATATTTTTATTATATTAACTTGATTAGGAGGACAAATAATTGAATATCCATATACTAATTTAAACATAATTTTTACTTTAATATACTTTATATACATAATTATATCATTATATATAAATGTAGTATCGTGGACAAAAGGCCTAAGATATCTGCCGAATCGTAAACAATGTCGCGAGAGCCGCGGCATCGTCGGGTACATCAATGTGTCGTCGATCCTTTTTAAGTGGATAGTTTCGTGGAAAGGGCCCGCGTGACCCTGGCCACGGGCGTTTCGGGACACGTGTCTCGAACGGCGGGAAAAGACAAAGAGACGTTAAAGTCAGTATTAGTTGAGAAGCCGGAGAGAACGGATGCGAAAGGTGTGCAGAGTGTGAATTGAGAAGCGAGAGCGAGCGAGTGTAGAAGCCGAAGAGTGTGAATCGGGAAGTCGAAAGCCGCGTCTGAAAATAAGACGTACGACAGCATTGTAATTATTTCGTTGCTTCGAATATTATTAATTAAATCAAAACATCATTACTTGTCCTTTCCTCTAAGACCCATTAAGATACTACATAAATAATATCTGAGATTTAATTTTAAAAAAATAAGTTAATGAACTTGAACAAGTATATGACTTGAAATCATACCATAGAAATAAAATTTTCTATTAACTTAATTTAATAATTAATCATATTAACTTTTTAAATATACCAATAAACTAAAAATTTATTAATAACTTAATCCTTAATACAAATGAATTTTATTTAGTTAAATTAATTAATTAATATATATATGTATGTATGTATGTATGTATGTATGTATGTATGTATGTAAATGTTTAATAAATATAAATAAAAATAAAATAAATGTTAAATAAATATATTATAAATATAATGTTAAATTTATTAAACTTCATAAAAATTAAGAATATTAAATAATAATAATGATAATAATTTAATTAAAAGTAAATTAAAAGTTAACTATTAAACAAATATTAAATTATTAAATATAAATCAAAAATAATAAATATAAAAATTAATAATTAAAAAATATAAATTTTTAAAAATATTAATTTAACTAAATAAAACAAAATAAAACTTAAATTATGAAAAATTATAAAATTAAAAATTCTGAATTACGAAAAATAACTAAATAAATCTTTTAAATATACATTTATCATAATCTTAAAATATTCAGTTAAATAAAATTCAAATTTAATCTTAAAAATACTTAAAAATTTAGTCAATTTTTTATTAAAATTAATTAAATTAAACGAAAACTTATATAAAAAAATTAAATTAAATAAAAAATAAAATAAAAACTTATCTATAAAAATATTAAAATTGATCAAATTAAACAAAAATCTAGTTAAAAAAATATTTAAATTTAATAAAAAATAAAATAAAAATCTATAAACATAAATATTTAAATTTATTAAATTGAACAAAAAATTTATTAAAAAAAATGTTTAAATTAAATAAAAAGTAAAATAAAAATTTATAATGAAAACATTAAAATTAATTAAATTAAATAAAAATTCAATCAAAAAATTATTTAAATTAAATAAAAAAAATAAAATAAAATAAAGTCTATAAATAAATAAATGAAAAATTATTAAATAAATACTTAATAAAAAAATATTTAATAAATCCATTTAAATTAATCTATCCAATAATTATTAAAACTACAGCAGTTATAATTTCTGCATTTTCGTTTGTTAATAAAATTACACATGTATCCATTCTTACTATTACTACATAAATATAAATAATTGTCATTCCAGCAGTAAACCATATTCCCTTGGCCAAAATCTATAAATATTTTTCCAAACTTAAACCATTTAAACAAATTAAAAAATAAAATATAATCCAATAAATATTTTATTAATAATCAACATATTTTTATTTAAAATTATAAAATATTAAAATTTAATATTATTAATTCTTTTATTAAATAAATAAATAAAGAATGAAACAAAATTAATATTAACAATTCAAGTCAACATATTTTTATTAAAATATCATAACGAATTCGCGGTAAAACTCCACGAATTATAACCAACAAAATTATATGAAATATAAAAATTAATATAAAACCAAACGATCAATTATAAAATCCAAAAAATATTACAGTTAAAATTATTCTTATAAATATAATATTTATATATTCTGATAAAAAAATTAACACAAATAATCTTCTAAAATACTCAAGATTAAATCCAGAAACTAATTCAGATTCCCTCTCAATTAAATCAAATGGCACACGATTCAAATCAATTAATACACTAACAATAAAAATTAAATATAAAGGATATATAAAAAATATAAAATTAACATTTTTTTGAAAATTAATAAATTCAAAAAATGAATAATCCTCAATTATAAATATTAAAATAAAAAATATTATAAATAATAAAATTTCAAATGAAATTATTTGAGAAACTACACGTAACGATCCTAAAATAGAATAATTACATATTGAAACTCAACCAATCATAATAATTGAATAAACTGTTAACCTTAAAATTAACATTAAATAAATAATTCTAAAATCAATAAAATAAAATTTATAAATTCAAGGATAAACTAATCATATAATTATTGATAAAAAAAATATAATTATTGGACTAAACAAATATATTATATTAATTCTTAAATAAAAAATCTCCTTAGTTAATAATTTTAAAGCATCTCTAAATGGTTGCAATAAACCTTTAAATATTACTTTATTAGGACCCTTTCGTAATTGAATATAACCTAAAATTTTACGTTCAAATAAAGTTAAAAATGCAACTCCAATTAAAATTGTAATTATTAATAAAATATAATTTAAAAAATTATTTATAATTATTATATATTATAACTAATTATAATTTATTTAAATTCTAAATTTAATGCACTAAATATGCTAATATAATTAAATTATATATTTATTAAATAAAATTTATAATTAAATTATAAATTATAGTCCTTTCGTACAAATAATTTATTATTTCATTTTATAGATAGAAATCAATCTGAGTCACGTCGATTTGAACTCAGATCATGTAAGATTTTAAAAGTCGAACAGACTTAATTATTAAATTTGTCCATTTAAAATTTATCTTAATTCAACATCGAGGTCGCAATCATCTTTATAAATATGATCTTTAAAAAGATATTACGCTGTTATCCCTAAGGTAATTTATTCTTGTAATTTTTATTAAAAGATCACCAAAAATTATTCTTTAATCAAAGTTAATATTTAAAATAAAGTTTGATAAATTTACCTGTCCTCCCAACAAAATATTAATACTTAATAATTAAATTATAATCAAAATATTAATATAAAATTCTATAGGGTCTTATCGTCCCATAAACAAATTTCAGCATTTTAATTAAAAATTTAAATTAATTATATATATATATATGTATATATATATATATATATATATGAGACAGTATATATCTCATTAACTCCTTCATTCCAGTTCCTAATTAAAAAACGATTGATTATGCTACCTTTGTACAGTCAGTTATACTGCAGCCATTAAATTTTTAAAATCATTGGGCAGAATTGACTTAAAATTATTACTCAATAAGCCATGTTTTTGTTAAACAGGTGGATATATTAAATTTGCCGAATTCCTTATATATATATATATATTATATATTTATAGAAATAAACTTTAAACTTAAAACATTATTTATTAATTACTAATTCATTCATTATTATATTTAATTTTAATAAATTAAAAATTATTATTTTTTTTTTAAATATACATTTACTTATTAATATATTTTAATTTTAAAATCTATAATATTTATAAATTATTAAATTATTAAATACTCATTAATAAAAATTATTTTTAAATTAATATTATTAAACCTTATTCCTCCAATACCGCTCCGGGAATAACGGAATACCTGCATTCTTCCTTCCAAATGTCTCTCCCTAATAAATCTTTCACTTCTCTAGAGGTTACTGAATTAATCCATCGTTTGAACCCCAGGAAAGCACCGGGACATGATCAAATAAGTAATAAAGCAATTAAGGAACTACCCGTAAAAGGGATTCCACTCATTTCTTCAATCTTCAATACAATTCTTCGCCTTGAATACTATCCCAAAACCTGGAAAACGTCACTAATTACGCTCATCCCTAAACTCGGAAAACCAATACACGAAACTAGCTCCTATCGTTCAATTAGCCTTCTACCCACTTTGTCAAAACTATTCGAAAAGTTGCTAACGAATCGACTCCTTCCACTCCTAGAGGATCTGAAAACTCTGCCAGATCATCAATTCGGCTTTCGGAAGCAGCATTCCACAATAGAGCAAATCCACCGAATAACACACAGTATCAGCCAAACCGTCGAAAAGAAAAAATACTGCTCAGCGGTATTTCTTGATATTCAACAGGCATTCGACAAAGTATGGCACGAAGGGCTTCTTTACAAACTTAAAAAAGTCCTACCACACACTTATTACTCCATGCTAAAGTCCTACCTAACCAATAGGCAATTCATGGTTAAATACGCAGACGCCATTACCACAACTTTCCCAATAGAAGCGGGCATACCCCAAGACAGTGTCCTCGGACCCCTTCTATTCTCCATCTACACTGCCGACTTACCAATATCAACAGGAATAATCATAGCAACATTTGCCGACGACACAGCGCTATTAGCGTCCCACGCCAACCCGACAATATCCTTATCCACCCTTCAGCAAGGTCTCGACTCAATGGAAAAGTGGTTCCACAAATGGGGCTTCAAAATTAATGAAAAAAAATCCACACATGTAACCTTCACGCTGCGAAAACAAACCTGCCCACAGGTCTCCATTAACAATATAACAGTTGCCAACAAAGACACAGTCAGATAGATACCTGGGCATGACTCTGGACAGGAGATTAACCTGGAAACAACATATCCTAGACAAATCTAAACAACTCAGGGACAAACTCAAACAATTTTATTGGCTCATTGGCCGTCGCTCCAACCTAAGCACACAGAACAAAATTACGCTCTATAAGACCGTGATAAAACCAGTCTGGATCTACGGAATCCAACTATGGGGAACAGCAAGTAATTCCAACATTGAAATACTCCAACGGTTCCAATCGAAAACGCTAAGATCCCTATTAAATGCACCCTGGTATGTTACCAACGAAACAATCCACCGTGACCTCAAGATACCTACAGTCAAAGATGAAATACACAAGTCCAGAAGCAGATATAACACAAGAGTCAACAACCACTATGCGGAACATTTTTGTAGATAATTTTATGATCTCCAATTTTTGTCTGGGCTATATTTTCGATAAAACTTACCGTTTTCAAGAAAAATTAAAAAAATCAGAAAATTTTAACTTTAACCTTGAATAACTTTTTTAGCACACATGGGATCAATGGGGACTTTTCACCCTTCATTTCTACTGGTGTACCCAAGTTCTCTACCAAAATTTAGCTCTGTTGGAATTTCTGTTCTTTGAAATTTCTATTTTGACCAGACTATTACTTGCAATCTGATACAAGATCTGCAGTCCGGATACAAAACAACAATATAATTTTATTTATCCTCTGTCTCATGTGCCGTTACAAGAATAAGAAACTTTCTTAATGCTAAATCCCAATTTTATGAATATGCGATTAATTTCTTCAATATTTGAACGGTAGTTGTTCAAGACAATTGGAAAGTTAAGGGTTTATGACTCTGCTGAATGGGGTCTAAGAAGGGTGTAAACCTGAAAATTCCCGAATGCTCAAGAGTGTCGTAAACCACTCGGTGAATTAAGGAAATCTTTATCCTCCCCACCCTTATTTTAAGCGATCGGCAGTCGGCCAATAGGGGAAATCAGTCGTCCATAACTATTATTTTCCATCTTACGAAAACTAATGGTTATGGAGTGGGACTGAAGAACTACTTTCTGGGGGTGGGTTTATAAACTACTTTCCTTCGTCAACCGGCTCACAATTCCAGTTTGTTCGGACGCGATCAGGTCGATACTCAGTGTGACGAGTCAGTCTGGTTCATAGTGCTAGTGTGCTAAGAAGAAGCAAAGTCAGTCAGAGATCACGTGCAAGAAGTTCGAGAGTCAGATCCGAAGGAAGCACATGCCGGATCCAGAGATCAGTTGACAGAGGGATATTAATCGGTAATCAGCGTACTGGAAACTCAAGACGAGGCACATCGCAGTAGCTAGGTGTGGAGCCTGCAGTCGTTGACAAACAAACATCTTCACGAACTTGCATTGCAGTGAATCGTCGAGTTTTGTATATTGCTTGTTTTGCGTTGAACGATGACTACACTAAAAAGGAGGTTCGGTTTCGATTTACTGAAACTTGAACGCCTTCATATTAGATCAGACCTCGCGAGATTCGATAATTTTTGGAAAACGCAAGGAAAGATTGCGCCTATCGAGGTCATTTGTAATTGGATCGTTAAGAGTGCACCGCTGATGGATCGCTTTCTGTTTATTCAGCAACAAATTCATTCGTACCTCGAAGAGGGAAGTGAGGAGGAGGAATCTCACATTTCATCAACGAAAGAGTTTCAAGATCTGTATTTTAAATTGATGTACGAGACTCAGACATATATAAGTGATTATTCGTTTCAAAGGCACTCTCGCAATTAACAGCGCGAATCAGGCAGTTAGAAACGAGTGCGTCTCATGCAGTGTCCGCAGCCGGCTACTATAAAATTACCGTCCATTCCACTGTCTTTTACGCATCATTTGCGATTACTTCCGCAATAACTTTGAATCGCTGATCAATCAAAACGAATCCTTGAGCAACATTGAGCAATTTCACTATTTATATTTAAAGTCTACAGTAAAGAGAGGATGATCTGGACGCTTAAAGCATTGGCAATGTCCGACGACAACTATAATGCCGCATGGAAACTTTAGTAGATTTGGAGGCGTTTCTCGAACGAACATACTAACAATAAGTGCGACCCTCAGAAACTACAATCGGGTCTTGTATCGTTTGTTAGCGCTGAGAGGCTCAAACGTCCATTGTGCACAGCTGACGATAAATTAGAGAATTTATACAGAGCACTGCGTTAAGACGTGTATAATCGTATAATCAAGTTCTTATAACACGCGAGCAACGGTCATTTTTATGGAGAGACGATCCTTTGCAGTCGGTCGATGTTTACGAGTCCACAGACGCATTCTTAAATTCTTTCCATTGGTTCATTGTATGCAGAGAAATTTAGAAATTATCCTATATAAATTGGAGAAATTCATTCTAACAACGGTGGAAATTTCGTGGATGCTATTCGCATCGCTACTTCAGAGGATTTTTGCCTGGGCACTATAGCGGTGGTCAAGGAGGATTGCCTTCTTCCTTCACGTTGGAGATTCGACCGTATCACCGAGATGCTTCAAGGCAAGGATGGCGTTACCAAAATCATCTCAATAAGGACAGCCACTGAGGTTGTCAAACGGCTGATGGCCAACATCTGCATCTTACCAATGAACAACGAACATCCAACACCGCGGGCAGGATTCAGAGACTTGTCAGACCGACGGTCTCAAAACAAGCTGAATAATATCCAATCCTATGTATTCAAACACATACACGGCGATGCACATAAAGTGATTTATTATATAACCATTGTAATTAATTACATTGCCAATTCATAGAATTGAACATAATCTTTAATCATTGTATATCGGTAGCCACTGTATTCGCGTAATTCAATAAAATCTATAGTCATGGTAAAATTGCATTGTTTAGCTGCGGTATGTTGTGGTGCAAAGGTCATGGTCCGACTGCGAACGAAAAGCTCACGAGCGAAAAACACGGATAGAACAGAATTTTTGTCTCACTCGGAAGGTTGTAACATTCGGTTGTAACACACATTTTTAAATAAATAATAAATGAATAAATTATAATGAGTTAATAAATTTGTATACATTACACGTATATCTGCTTTTTACTTTCTATGCTACACGTTGTTTTGATAAGAATAAATTGCAGATTCCTACTTGATGCGCGCCCATCAAAATTTGTCCTTTCCACAGGGTACATTAACCCCGAAACTGCCCATACGACCATCGTCGTGAAGAGGTTGTAGAGCTGCTCTGCTGATTAGAACTAATAATCTAGATAACTGTATTTTTAAGTACATTTAAATCTATTTTTTCAGTCAAAGTTAATAACGTAGAGGAGTCTGGCTTGTATGAAAACACGGATATATTACGGTTGTTACGAACTGACTATTTTATTTATTTTAAATTTTTTGTCATGTAATTACAGCAACATTCGATATTTGCATGTATGTAATTGCATAATCGTAATCCGAAGAACAGAGGTTTCTCTGACGCACCACGGAAGTTGACAATTTGCTGCGATCCAGTCGGAGATTATTGTATCTAGATATTATACCAATCAATACAATCGATACAAGTAGCAACTCGAGATGATTCAACGCATATGTGACGCGTGTCTTACTGGTAGCGTAAAACGATTTTATGCGCAAATTAACTTACACAAACATTATATTCTAATAATTTATCTATATTTACATCTTTGAAAATATGATTTTGTAATTTTAATTTCTTTATCTTTTTGTATGATATAATTTATAAAACATTTACCAAGATGCTTCCTTGGATTGGCCAAAATTCTTCCTTGGTGACATTACACCAAATTGAATGTGATAACAGTGTCCGCAGCCTATCATTTTTACAGCATAATTGTTTTTTCAATTGTTATTTGATTTATCAGCTCAGTGGTAAAAAATATCTTCAAAAAATCATTTCTTTTTTTTCCTTGCGCGGGGAAATGGTCACCCCGTCTCACTTCTGGGAAGCGGGGGGCAGTGTCGGACTCTTACCGACTGAAACCCCGCGGTCGGTTAACAGGAATATCCCGGGACCTCTTTCGAATTGCTGCCGGAGCATTCCTGCATCTTTTCCCAATCTAAGGGAATCATTCCTCAGGTCTAATTTCGGGTAGCAATCCTCGCCCGAACCCAGGCCGCTCAGGTTTTCGTACACGCGCAGCAACGCCAAGGCCTGGAGCTCGAACGGAGGAGACGCCGCCAAGACAGACACCGATACATAGGATATTTATGTTTCCCAATATATTTTACAATATAATTATATATCTAAAGATTATTAAATAATAATATTTTATATAAACAATAATATTTATATAAATAATTGTATAATATATTTATTTGGTTTAAATTTTAAAATATATATATAAATTTTTATATAATATAAATATTTATATTAAAATTATAATTTGTTTATATTTATAATTAATAATTATATATTAATATATACTTGTATATATAAAAGATAATCTATTTTTTTTTCAAAAAATAATGAATTTTTTACAAAGATACCATCCTATAAAAATATTTTTTTTTCGAAATTTTTTTTAAATGTATTATTTATAAAAATAACATTTAAAATAATTAAATATTAATTAAATATAATAATAATAATAATAATAATAATAATAATAATAATAATAATTAAAATTAACATTTATATAATAGGCTAAGTTTAAGCTAATAGGCTCATGCCCTATCGATAAATTTTTAAAATTTTTATATAAAACCATATTTCCTATAAATAAATCAAAATTCCGGTGCGTAAAATGTGCAGGTAATCACCCCACTGACCAATGCACCAAATCCCCTGAAACCCCCGCGAAGTGCATCCACTGTCAAGGAGAGCATAATGCGAACTACAAAGGATGCTCAGCCTATAAAACACTACATAATATTAAGTATCCAAAACTGAGACCCAAGGAGATAACCATACAAGAACCTAGACCCCAAAAACTCACCGCACCATCAATGTCCTATGCCCAGGCAACACAAAGAAACGTAAACAACTCGAAAACACACAGTGTACACACAGAAAATAGAATTCCCACCACACAAAACACAGACAACTTCACCAGACTCGAAAAAGCAATTATCGAGAAGCAAACTGAGCAAATTAACAACTTGCTGTCACTACTCACACTCTTCATGGACAAATTTATACGCACAGAAGAAAAATAAAACCAATGCGTATAGCTCTGTGGAACGCCAACGGCCTAGCTCAGCACTTATAAATAAGCTCAGCATTAATAAATAAATTAATAAATAAATCCCAGCAGTTACTAATGTTGAAGAATGAACTAAAGAAGAAACAGGTGTAGGAGCTATCATTGCAGCAGGTAATCAAATTATAAATACTAATTGTGCACTTTTTCTAAATACTATAACTAAAAATATAAATAAAATTAATAAATTTATATTATATAAAATTAAATTTCATCTACCAAAAATTATTATAAAAGAAATAATTATTAATAATCTTGAATCTCCTAAACGATTTAAAATCACAGTTATTATTCCTGAATTAAAAGCTAAATTCTTTTGATAATAAATAATTAAACAATAAGAAATTAATCCTAATCCATCCCATCCTAACAATAAAGTTAATATATTAGGACTTAAAATTAAAAAAATTATTGATAATAAAAATAATATCATTAAATAATAAAAACGTTTAATTAAATATTTATTATTTAAATCTATATATCTTACTCTATATAATAAAATTATTGAACAAATCAATATAACTAAAAATATAAATATTTACAATTTAAACCTAATTACTAAAATTAATTTCATCTTTATTGAATTTAAATTATAAATTATTCATTCATAAATAAATAATTTATTTATAAATAAAATATAAAATCCAAAAAATATAAAAATTAAACTTATTATAATTAATATAATTCCAAAAACAACTATTTTTAAAATAATTTAAAATATTTTATATTTATATATCATTGAAATCACAATTCAATATTTTTAATTAAACTATTTAAATAAAAAAATAAATTAAAAATAAATAAATTTAAAGGTAATAAATGTAAAATTAAAGTTGAATAATTTAATAAACTTCTATTTATTAAATTAATATTAAAATTATAAATTTTTCCAAACTGAATAAATCTATATAAATAAATTGAATATATAAATCTAAATAAACAATAAAAAAAATAAAAATATAAATAAATATTTATATCATATAATTAATCTTATTAATAAAAAAATTTCACTTGCCATATTTAAAGAAATTGGAGCTCCTGAATTATATACACACATTATAAATCATATTATTGATATTGAAGGTATTAAATTAATTAATCCTTTATTTACAAAAATAATTCGTCTATTAGTTTGTTTATAAATTTCATTAACTAAATAAAATAAACCTGAAGAAACTAATCCATGAGAAATTATTATTAATAATCCTCCTAATAAACCAATTTTTAAACCCCTTAATATTCCTATAGATATAATTCCTATATGAATCACTGAAGATAAAGCAATAATTAATTTTATATCAAATTGAAATAAACATATTATTCTTAAAATTAATATTCCAAATAAATTAATTATTATTAAATAATAAGATAAATTAATAAATTTATTCTTAAAAATTAAAATTAATCGTAATATTCCATATCTTCCTAATTTTAATATTACTGAAGCCAAAATTATTGATCTAAAAAAAGAAGCTTCTACATGTGCCTTAATTAATCATCCATGAAATATATATATATTGGAATTTTAATTAAAAAAGATATTAATAAATAAATAAAATTAAAATAATCAAATTTAAATTTCTTAATCTCTAATAAAAAAAAAAAAATTATTCTACCTCTTCTTTCTAATATTTTAAAAATTAAATATAATATTGGTAAAGAAAATACTAAAGTATAAAATATTAAATAAAATGCGGCTAAAATTCGATCCTCTCTATATCCTCATTCTATTACCATATAAAAAATTAATAATAATCTAGATTCATATATAAAGTAAAATACTAATAAATCTATAACTATAAAATTTAATAATATTAAAAAAAAATAAAATTAAATTTAATATTAAACAACTTTTTCTTATTTCATTTAAATTTAAAAAAATTATTCCAAATACTCAAATTATTATTAAAATTAAATAATTAGAATAATTATTATTTCTTAAACCTCCAACAATATTAATTCACTTAATTCATCTAATATTTTTTAAAAAATATAATCTTATTAAAAATATTAAATTTCTCAAAATATAAAAATTAATATAATTTATCAAAAATATTACAACTAATAAAATTAAAACTTCATTCATTATATTAAATTCACAAAATTAATTTTTTGATGACCATATTCATAATTTATTCTTACTAACAATGATAAACCTAATACCCTCTCACATACTGAATAAATTAAATAAATTAAATAAAGAAATCCACCATAATTTATTGATATTAAATAAAATAAAATTATTGCAATCAAATATTCAATTCCAATTAAAAAACTTAAAAAATAAATTCTATAATTTAACACAACAATTAATATTAAAAATACTATATTAAAAATTAAATAATCTAAAATAAATTCAATACTATCATATATATATATATATATATATATATATATATATATATATATAAAATATTAAATTTCAAAAAAATTTTTTTTTTTAAATATCAATAATCACCAAAATTATTATTTTAATTAAACTATTTTTTGTTAATATAATATAAATGTTTTATAGTTTAATAAAAACATTAATTTTGTAAATTAAAAATTTAATTATAATATTAATATAACAAAATTTAAATAAAAAAAAAAAAATAAAAATGAAAACTTTATTAATTCTTAATTTTATTTTATACATAAATTTAAATATTAGTTTAATACTAATTATTTATTATTTTTATATAAATATCTTCCATTCTCCTTTAAAACAATTAATTTGTTCAATTTTATATATTATTTACATAACATTTAATACTTTAATTTTAAGACAAAATTTTTCAATAAATATATATATTTTAATAATCATTTTCATTAGAGGAATTTTAATTATATTTTCTTATTTTATTAGATTAATCAATAAAATAAAAAAGAAAAAAAAATATTATTTCTAAAATTTTAATTTTAAATTCATTTATTTTATTAACTATAATTTTTCAAATTTATCAAATCAAAATTATTCTTAAACATTTAAATTTTAATTTTTACAAAAACAATAAATTTAAAATTATTAAAAATTTATATTATAAACCAAATTATTTAATTTTATTAATAATTATTATTTTCTTAATTTTAATATTATTTATTATAACAAAAATCTGTTATACTAAAAATAAAAATTTACGAACAAAAAAATGAAAAAAATAATTTCTATAATTTATAAAACTCGTATATTAAATTTACCATTATCATTTATTAATTTACCTACACCAATCAACATTAATTATATATGAAATTTTGGTTCAATTCTAGGAATATTTTTAATAATTCAAATTATTTCAGGATTATTTTTATCTATACATTATTGTCCTAATATTAACATTGCCTTCTATAGAATTTCTAATATTATCAAAGATATAAACTCCGGATGATTAATTCGTTTAATTCATATAAATGGAGCCTCATTTTATTTTTTAATTATATATTTACATATTGCACGAAATTTATTCTATTATTCATTCAAATTAATTCAAGTATGATCAATTGGTGTATCAATCTTATTTTTATCTATAGCAACAGCTTTTTTAGGGTATGTACTTCCATGAGATCAAATATCATTTTGAGGAGCAATAGTAATTACAAATCTTATTTCAGCAATTCCCTATATTGGACAATTTACTGTTGAATGAATTTGAGGGGGATTTTCAATTAATAATGACACACTAAATCGATTTTATTCCTTTCACTTTATTTTACCTTTCATCATGTTATTAATAGTATTTATACATTTAATAATTCTACATATTACAGGATCATCAAATCCAATTCATTCAAAAATAAATATTTACAAAATTAATTTTCACCCATATTTTACTATTAAAGATTTAATTACTATTATTTTTACATTTAATTTATTTATATTAATTAATTTACAAATACCTTTTATATTAGGAGAACCTGATAATTTTAAAATAGCAAATCCTATAATTAACCCTGTTCATATTTGTTGTTATTTTATGTTTTAGAGGTAGGATCGCGTTAGTTTGTATTATGTTATATAGATAATAAATCCACACTTCTCGGAGCAGAAAAACCTTTATTGCACACACTTAGAAGGGTCACAAACGAATGAAAGAAAAAGGCAAGAGAGGTCCTAAAACTATCGATCAGGTCTATCGACCGTGTCTAGGAATAACTTCTATTTACTCCTTTTGTAACTAGCCGTCAGCATATAGATTTGCATATTCAATTTTACGTACAATTCCTAATAAATTAGGAGGTGTAATTATATTATTTATATCAATCTTTATTTTATATTTTTAATTCCTTTAATTAATACAAATAATTTGAAAAATAATAAGTTTTACTTTATTAACAAATTTATATACTAATGATTTATCAATATTTTTATTATATTAACTTGATTAGGAGGACAAATAATTGAATATCCATATACTAATTTAAACATAATTTTTACTTTAATATACTTTATATACATAATTATATCATTATATATAAATGTAGTATCGTGGACAAAAGGCCTAAGATATCTGCCGAATCGTAAACAATGTCGCGAGAGCCGCGGCATCGTCGGGTACATCAATGTGTCGTCGATCCTTTTTAAGTGGATAGTTTCGTGGAAAGGGCCCGCGTGACCCTGGCCACGGGCGTTTCGGGACACGTGTCTCGAACGGCGGGAAAAGACAAAGAGACGTTAAAGTCAGTATTAGTTGAGAAGCCGGAGAGAACGGATGCGAAAGGTGTGCAGAGTGTGAATTGAGAAGCGAGAGCGAGCGAGTGTAGAAGCCGAAGAGTGTGAATCGGGAAGTCGAAAGCCGCGTCTGAAAATAAGACGTACGACAGCATTGTAATTATTTCGTTGCTTCGAATATTATTAATTAAATCAAAACATCATTACTTGTCCTTTCCTCTAAGACCCATTAAGATACTACATAAATAATATCTGAGATTTAATTTAAAAAAAATAAGTTAATGAACTTGAACAAGTATATGACTTGAAATCATACCATAGAAATAAAATTTTCTATTAACTTAATTTAATAATTAATCATATTAACTTTTTAAATATACCAATAAACTAAAAATTTATTAATAACTTAATCCTTAATACAAATGAATTTTATTTAGTTAAATTAATTAATTAATATATATATGTATGTATGTATGTATGTATGTATGTATGTATGTATGTATGTATGTATGTAAATGTTTAATAAATATAAATAAAAATAAAATAAATGTTAAATAAATATATTATAAATATAATGTTAAATTTGTTAAACTTCATAAAAATTAAGAATATTAAATAATAATAATGATAATAATTTAATTAAAAGTAAATTAAAAGTTAACTATTAAACAAATATTAAATTATTAAATATAAATCAAAAATAATAAATATAAAAATTAATAATTAAAAAATATAAATTTTTAAAAATATTAATTTAACTAAATAAAACAAAATAAAACTTAAATTATGAAAAATTATAAAATTAAAAATTCTGAATTACGAAAAATAACTAAATAAATCTTTTAAATATACATTTATCATAATCTTAAAATATTCAGTTAAATAAAATTCAAATTTAATCTTAAAAATACTTAAAAATTTAGTCAATTTTTTATTAAAATTAATTAAATTAAACGAAAACTTATATAAAAAAATTAAATTAAATAAAAAATAAAATAAAAACTTATCTATAAAAATATTAAAATTGATCAAATTAAACAAAAATCTAGTTAAAAAAATATTTAAATTTAATAAAAAATAAAATAAAAATCTATAAACATAAATATTTAAATTTATTAAATTGAACAAAAAATTTATTAAAAAAAATGTTTAAATTAAATAAAAAGTAAAATAAAAATTTATAAATGAAAACATTAAAATTAATTAAATTAAATAAAAATTCAATCAAAAAATTATTTAAATTAAATAAAAAAATAAAATAAAATAAAGTCTATAAATAAATAAATGAAAAATTATTAAATAAATACTTAATAAAAAAATATTTAATAAATCCATTTAAATTAATCTATCCAATAATTATTAAAACTACAGCAGTTATAATTTCTGCATTTTCGTTTGTTAATAAAATTACACATGTATCCATTCTTACTATTACTACATAAATATAAATAATTGTCATTCCAGCAGTAAACCATATTCCCTTGGCCAAAATCTATAAATATTTTCTCAAACTTAAACCATTTAAACAAATTAAAAAATAAAATATAATCCAATAAATATTTTATTAATAATCAACATATTTTTATTTAAAATTATAAAATATTAAAATTTAATATTATTAATTCTTTTATTAAATAAATAAATAAAGAATGAAACAAAATTAATATTAACAATTCAAGTCAACATATTTTTATTAAAATATCATAACGAATTCGCGGTAAAACTCCACGAATTATAACCAACAAAATTATATGAAATATAAAAATTAATATAAAACCAAACGATCAATTATAAAATCCAAAAAATATTACGAGTTAAAATTATTCTTATAAATATAATATTTATATATTCTGATAAAAAAATTAACACAAATAATCTTCTAAAATACTCAAGATTAAATCCAGAAACTAATTCAGATTCCCTCTCAATTAAATCAAATGGCACACGATTCAAATCAATTAATACACTAACAATAAAAATTAAATATAAAGGATATATAAAAAATATAAAATTAACATTTTTTTGAAAATTAATAAATTCAAAAAATGAATAATCCTCAATTATAAATATTAAAATAAAAAATATTATAAATAATAAAATTTCAAATGAAATTATTTGAGAAACTACACGTAACGATCCTAAAATAGAATAATTACATATTGAAACTCAACCAATCATAATAATTGAATAAACTGTTAACCTTAAAATTAACATTAAATAAATAATTCTAAAATCAATAAAATAAAATTTATAAATTCAAGGATAAACTAATCATATAATTATTGATAAAAAAAATATAATTATTGGACTAAACAAATATATTATATTAATTCTTAAATAAAAAATCTCCTTAGTTAATAATTTTAAAGCATCTCTAAATGGTTGCAATAAACCTTTAAATATTACTTTATTAGGACCCTTTCGTAATTGAATATAACCTAAAATTTTACGTTCAAATAAAGTTAAAAATGCAACTCCAATTAAAATTGTAATTATTAATAAAATATAATTTAAAAAATTATTTATAATTATTATATATTATAACTAATTATAATTTATTTAAATTCTAAATTTAATGCACTAAATATGCTAATATAATTAAATTATATATTTATTAAATAAAATTTATAATTAAATTATAAATTATAGTCCTTTCGTACAAATAATTTATTATTTCATTTTATAGATAGAAATCAATCTGAGTCACGTCGATTTGAACTCAGATCATGTAAGATTTTAAAAGTCGAACAGACTTAATTATTAAATTTGTCCATTTAAAATTTATCTTAATTCAACATCGAGGTCGCAATCATCTTTATAAATATGATCTTTAAAAAGATATTACGCTGTTATCCCTAAGGTAATTTATTCTTGTAATTTTTATTAAAAGATCACCAAAAATTATTCTTTAATCAAAGTTAATATTTAAAATAAAGTTTGATAAATTTACCTGTCCTCCCAACAAAATATTAATACTTAATAATTAAATTATAATCAAAATATTAATATAAAATTCTATAGGGTCTTATCGTCCCATAAACAAATTTCAGCATTTTAATTAAAAATTTAAATTAATTATATATATATATATATATATATATATATATGAGACAGTATATATCTCATTAACTCCTTCATTCCAGTTCCTAATTAAAAAACGATTGATTATGCTACCTTTGTACAGTCAGTTATACTGCAGCCATTAAATTTTTAAAATCATTGGGCAGAATTGACTTAAAATTATTACTCAATAAGCCATGTTTTTGTTAAACAGGTGGATATATTAAATTTGCCGAATTCCTTATATATATATATTATATATTTATAGAAATAAACTTTAAACTTAAAACATTATTTATTAATTACTAATTCATTCATTATTATATTTAATTTTAATAAATTAAAAATTATTATTTTTTTTTTAAATATACATTTACTTATTAATATATTTTAATTTTAAAATCTATAATATTTATAAATTATTAAATTATTAAATACTCATTAATAAAAATTATTTTTAAATTAATATTATTAAACCTTATTCCTCCAATACCGCTCCGGGAATAACGGAATACCTGCATTCTTCCTTCCAAATGTCTCTCCCTAATAAATCTTTCACTTCTCTAGAGGTTACTGAATTAATCCATCGTTTGAACCCCAGGAAAGCACCGGGACATGATCAAATAAGTAATAAAGCAATTAAGGAACTACCCGTAAAAGGGATTCCACTCATTTCTTCAATCTTCAATACAATTCTTCGCCTTGAATACTATCCCAAAACCTGGAAAACGTCACTAATTACGCTCATCCCTAAACTCGGAAAACCAATACACGAAACTAGCTCCTATCGTTCAATTAGCCTTCTACCCACTTTGTCAAAACTATTCGAAAAGTTGCTAACGAATCGACTCCTTCCACTCCTAGAGGATCTGAAAACTCTGCCAGATCATCAATTCGGCTTTCGGAAGCAGCATTCCACAATAGAGCAAATCCACCGAATAACACACAGTATCAGCCAAACCGTCGAAAAGAAAAAATACTGCTCAGCGGTATTTCTTGATATTCAACAGGCATTCGACAAAGTATGGCACGAAGGGCTTCTTTACAAACTTAAAAAAGTCCTACCACACACTTATTACTCCATGCTAAAGTCCTACCTAACCAATAGGCAATTCATGGTTAAATACGCAGACGCCATTACCACAACTTTCCCAATAGAAGCGGGCATACCCCAAGACAGTGTCCTCGGACCCCTTCTATTCTCCATCTACACTGCCGACTTACCAATATCAACAGGAATAATCATAGCAACATTTGCCGACGACACAGCGCTATTAGCGTCCCACGCCAACCCGACAATATCCTTATCCACCCTTCAGCAAGGTCTCGACTCAATGGAAAAGTGGTTCCACAAATGGGGCTTCAAAATTAATGAAAAAAAATCCACACATGTAACCTTCACGCTGCGAAAACAAACCTGCCCACAGGTCTCCATTAACAATATAACAGTTGCCAACAAAGACACAGTCAGATAGATACCTGGGCATGACTCTGGACAGGAGATTAACCTGGAAACAACATATCCTAGACAAATCTAAACAACTCAGGGACAAACTCAAACAATTTTATTGGCTCATTGGCCGTCGCTCCAACCTAAGCACACAGAACAAAATTACGCTCTATAAGACCGTGATAAAACCAGTCTGGATCTACGGAATCCAACTATGGGGAACAGCAAGTAATTCCAACATTGAAATACTCCAACGGTTCCAATCGAAAACGCTAAGATCCCTATTAAATGCACCCTGGTATGTTACCAACGAAACAATCCACCGTGACCTCAAGATACCTACAGTCAAAGATGAAATACACAAGTCCAGAAGCAGATATAACACAAGAGTCAACAACCACTATGCGGAACATTTTTGTAGATAATTTTATGATCTCCAATTTTTGTCTGGGCTATATTTTCGATAAAACTTACCGTTTTCAAGAAAAATTAAAAAAATCAGAAAATTTTAACTTTAACCTTGAATAACTTTTTTAGCACACATGGGATCAATGGGGACTTTTCACCCTTCATTTCTACTGGTGTACCCAAGTTCTCTACCAAAATTTAGCTCTGTTGGAATTTCTGTTCTTTGAAATTTCTATTTTGACCAGACTATTACTTGCAATCTGATACAAGATCTGCAGTCCGGATACAAAACAACAATATAATTTTATTTATCCTCTGTCTCATGTGCCGTTACAAGAATAAGAAACTTTCTTAATGCTAAATCCCAATTTTATGAATATGCGATTAATTTCTTCAATATTTGAACGGTAGTTGTTCAAGACAATTGGAAAGTTAAGGGTTTATGACTCTGCTGAATGGGGTCTAAGAAGGGTGTAAACCTGAAAATTCCCGAATGCTCAAGAGTGTCGTAAACCACTCGGTGAATTAAGGAAATCTTTATCCTCCCCACCCTTATTTTAAGCGATCGGCAGTCGGCCAATAGGGGAAATCAGTCGTCCATAACTATTATTTTCCATCTTACGAAAACTAATGGTTATGGAGTGGGACTGAAGAACTACTTTCTGGGGGTGGGTTTATAAACTACTTTCCTTCGTCAACCGGCTCACAATTCCAGTTTGTTCGGACGCGATCAGGTCGATACTCAGTGTGACGAGTCAGTCTGGTTCATAGTGCTAGTGTGCTAAGAAGAAGCAAAGTCAGTCAGAGACCACGTGCAAGAAGTTCGAGAGTCAGATCCGAAGGAAGCACATGCCGGATCCAGAGATCAGTTGACAGAGGGATATTAATCGGTAATCAGCGTACTGGAAACTCAAGACGAGGCACATCGCAGTAGCTAGGTGTGGAGCCTGCAGTCGTTGACAAACAAACATCTTCACGAACTTGCATTGCAGTGAATCGTCGAGTTTTGTATATTGCTTGTTTTGCGTTGAACGATGACTACACTAAAAAGGAGGTTCGGTTTCGATTTACTGAAACTTGAACGCCTTCATATTAGATCAGACCTCGCGAGATTCGATAATTTTTGGAAAACGCAAGGAAAGATTGCGCCTATCGAGGTCATTTGTAATTGGATCGTTAAGAGTGCACCGCTGATGGATCGCTTTCTGTTTATTCAGCAACAAATTCATTCGTACCTCGAAGAGGGAAGTGAGGAGGAGGAATCTCACATTTCATCAACGAAAGAGTTTCAAGATCTGTATTTTAAATTGATGTACGAGACTCAGACATATATAAGTGATTATTCGTTTCAAAGGCACTCTCGCAATTAACAGCGCGAATCAGGCAGTTAGAAACGAGTGCGTCTCATGCAGTGTCCGCAGCCGGCTACTATAAAATTACCGTCCATTCCACTGTCTTTTACGCATCATTTGCGATTACTTCCGCAATAACTTTGAATCGCTGATCAATCAAAACGAATCCTTGAGCAACATTGAGCAATTTCACTATTTATATTTAAAGTCTACAGTAAAGAGAGGATGATCTGGACGCTTAAAGCATTGGCAATGTCCGACGACAACTATAATGCCGCATGGAAACTTTAGTAGATTTGGAGGCGTTTCTCGAACGAACATACTAACAATAAGTGCGACCCTCAGAAACTACAATCGGGTCTTGTATCGTTTGTTAGCGCTGAGAGGCTCAAACGTCCATTGTGCACAGCTGACGATAAATTAGAGAATTTATACAGAGCACTGCGTTAAGACGTGTATAATCGTATAATCAAGTTCTTATAACACGCGAGCAACGGTCATTTTTATGGAGAGACGATCCTTTGCAGTCGGTCGATGTTTACGAGTCCACAGACGCATTCTTAAATTCTTTCCATTGGTTCATTGTATGCAGAGAAATTTAGAAATTATCCTATATAAATTGGAGAAATTCATTCTAACAACGGTGGAAATTTCGTGGATGCTATTCGCATCGCTACTTCAGAGGATTTTTGCCTGGGCACTATAGCGGTGGTCAAGGAGGATTGCCTTCTTCCTTCACGTTGGAGATTCGACCGTATCACCGAGATGCTTCAAGGCAAGGATGGCGTTACCAAAATCATCTCAATAAGGACAGCCACTGAGGTTGTCAAACGGCTGATGGCCAACATCTGCATCTTACCAATGAACAACGAACATCCAACACCGCGGGCAGGATTCAGAGACTTGTCAGACCGACGGTCTCAAAACAAGCTGAATAATATCCAATCCTATGTATTCAAACACATACACGGCGATGCACATAAAGTGTGATTTATTATATAACCATTGTAATTAATTACATTGCCAATTCATAGAATTGAACATAATCTTTAATCATTGTATATCGGTAGCCACTGTATTCGCGTAATTCAATAAAATCTATAGTCATGGTAAAATTGCATTGTTTAGCTGCGGTATGTTGTGGTGCAAAGGTCATGGTCCGACTGCGAACGAAAAGCTCACGAGCGAAAAACACGGATAGAACAGAATTTTTGTCTCACTCGGAAGGTTGTAACATTCGGTTGTAACACACATTTTTAAATAAATAATAAATGAATAAATTATAATGAGTTAATAAATTTGTATACATTACACGTATATCTGCTTTTTACTTTCTATGCTACACGTTGTTTTGATAAGAATAAATTGCAGATTCCTACTTGATGCGCGCCCATCAAAATTTGTCCTTTCCACAGGGTACATTAACCCCGAAACTGCCCATACGACCATCGTCGTGAAGAGGTTGTAGAGCTGCTCTGCTGATTAGAACTAATAATCTAGATAACTGTATTTTTAAGTACATTTAAATCTATTTTTTCAGTCAAAGTTAATAACGTAGAGGAGTCTGGCTTGTATGAAAACACGGATATATTACGGTTGTTACGAACTGACTATTTTATTTATTTTAAATTTTTTGTCATGTAATTACAGCAACATTCGATATTTGCATGTATGTAATTGCATAATCGTAATCCGAAGAACAGAGGTTTCTCTGACGCACCACGGAAGTTGACAATTTGCTGCGATCCAGTCGGAGATTATTGTATCTAGATATTATACCAATCAATACAATCGATACAAGTAGCAACTCGAGATGATTCAACGCATATGTGACGCGTGTCTTACTGGTAGCGTAAAACGATTTTATGCGCAAATTAACTTACACAAACATTATATTCTAATAATTTATCTATATTTACATCTTTGAAAATATGATTTTGTAATTTTAATTTCTTTATCTTTCTGTATGATATAATTTATAAAACATTTACCAAGATGCTTCCTTGGATTGGCCAAAATTCTTCCTTGGTGACATTACACCAAATTGAATGTGATAACAGTGTCCGCAGCCTATCATTTTTACAGCATAATTGTTTTTTCAATTGTTATTTGATTTATCAGCTCAGTGGTAAAAAATATCTTCAAAAAATCATTTCTTTTTTTTCCTTGCGCGGGGAAATGGTCACCCCGTCTCACTTCTGGGAAGCGGGGGGCAGTGTCGGACTCTTACCGACTGAAACCCCGCGGTCGGTTAACAGGAATATCCCGGGACCTCTTTCGAATTGCTGCCGGAGCATTCCTGCATCTTTTCCCAATCTAAGGGAATCATTCCTCAGGTCTAATTTCGGGTAGCAATCCTCGCCCGAACCCAGGCCGCTCAGGTTTTCGTACACGCGCAGCAACGCCAAGGCCTGGAGCTCGAACGGAGGAGACGCCGCCAAGACAGACACCGATACATAGGATATTTATGTTTCCCAATATATTTTACAATATAATTATATATCTAAAGATTATTAAATAATAATATTTTATATAAACAATAATATTTATATAAATAATTGTATAATATATTTATTTGGTTTAAATTTTAAAATATATATATAAATTTTTATATAATATAAATATTTATATTAAAATTATAATTTGTTTATATTTATAATTAATAATTATATATTAATATATACTTGTATATATAAAAGATAATCTATTTTTTTTTCAAAAAATAATGAATTTTTTACAAAGATACCATCCTATAAAAATATTTTTTTTTTCGAAATTTTTTTTAAATATATTATTTATAAAAATAACATTTAAAATAATTAAATATTAATTAAATATAATAATAATAATAATAATTAAAATTAACATTTATATAATAGGCTAAGTTTAAGCTAATAGGCTCATGCCCTATCGATAAATTTTTAAAATTTTTATATAAAACCATATTTTCTATAAATAAACGAAAGTATTTTTTAAATAATTATAATCTAAATAATTATACTTTTAAAAATTTATAATTTTAAAAATTTTATTATCCAAATTTAAATAATCAATTAAATTTAAATTAATAAATTTATATTCTATTTATAAATTTTTTAAATTTTTATATAAAATATATTAATTATTTAAAATTTTTATATTAAAATTAAATTTCTTTAAAAAAAAAAAATTATAACCAAAATACTTTTATTTAAAAATTTCATCTGGAGCTCCACCTCGATATGCTCCTCGTTTATATGCAAGCACAGGCCGGGCAAAGGAACCAACTATAAGCCACTAATCGTAAAACCAAATAGCCTCAGACATGGCTGGGGCACCCTCAGGCCCAGCCCGCGTATGACACGTACCGCGCAAGCGACGACTAGCTGACCGAGATGCAGTGTCTCGTGCCATCAACGTCGCCCAAGCACCAGGACCAACGTGTCGTCGGCATAATACACCATGCCTGTGTCCGAGGACAGTGGACTGCGAAACACCGCGTCGTAGCCGACGATTCACTCGACTCGTATACGATTCACCGCGTCCACCATCGAGCGGCTCCATCAGCTACGGTTATACAATGTTTTGTCCTATATTCTGTAATTTCATATTAATCTCATTCTACGCTGCATCGGTAACATCGAAAATGACACTTGCATGATAAATGGTCTTAGAACTTCCCGCCTGTGACAAACTAAGTTCTTGTCTATGCTACGGTGAAACTGGGTTCTTGTCTATGCTACGGTGAAACTGGGTTCTTGTCTATGCTAGGGTGGAGCTAGGTTCTTGTCTATGCTAGTGTGGTACAAAACAGGGTAAATTTCCTTCTTTTGCAACACGGAGCCGCTTGGTGCAGCTCTGGTACCATAGTACAACTCAACCTACAAACGTGAGTATAGTCGTTTCTCCTCTGGTATTGCCATTTGCGAAAAGGCATTTCTGCAGCACCACACCGGAAAAGGTTTGCCGGGCCGAACAGTGAAACAGAAAAATTTTCGTGCTAGGTGAGAGATAAAGTGGTGGCTGAAAGAGTTGTGGTGGGTATTAAACGTGTTATTTTAAATGACGAAACAAGTGAATACTTGTGATAGTCAGATACATTTAAAATCGTTCTAAGTACAGAATACCGAGTTAGCATAATACGTCACTCGCTCGATGCTACTCAATATAAGGATACTATAGATAGCGATTGTCCTAGAGAGTGTGTTCATTTATTTATATTGGTCTGGAGAGTACTGGAAAGTTTGAATTCGACACCGATTGACGGTTGCACGTAGCGGCGATAATAGTCCGAGGCAAAACAATAACATGAATCATTCTCGATTCGAATCGTCCTATGACTCATGTGCCGCTACAGAATGAAAACTTCGGATGCTGAAATTTGGTTTACATATTGTTTAAACATTTAGAAATAAATATGCAATGTAGCAATCATGAAACGGCGAATAAAAGCTTGACAGAAGTGGATAGAAAACTAATAAACGAGCGGCCGTAGTTTTTAATGCTGCTGCGTTAATTTATCAATTCGAATTGATCGGATACCGTATAATTGACAAACAAATTTTTCCATTACTTCAGATACTGCATTTTTATCGCTTGACACATTGTCTAGATCTGAAAATGCTTTTTGGAATTCCTGAGATACCAATAACAGTTTTAATGGATGCTTCTTTCCTTTTCGATAAAATGCTGGATTGTAATGTCAGCCAGCAAACGGGTGCAATCCTTTACAGAGCAGATCTTGTGATTCATAGAGTTTATTCACATTAATAAATCATTGATTATTTGAATCCAAATTTTACATTTACTTTTGAGATTGGTCATGATGTTCAACATTATAACAAAAATGGCAGTATCTAAGCACTTAATGATAGTGCATTCTAATCCATGTTGCTGGTATGATACACTATTTTCATATCAGCTTCTTCGTAATTTTGACAAGTAAATTTCGTATTGATTGAACATATAACATTTCGATTTTCAATTTTACATTCATAAAATTGATCAGTTATTTCGATAATCGAGTGATTAATTATTTGAATAACGTAATTAAGCATTATCTAAAAATATTAAATGTAACATACTTTATAAAATAATGGAATAATCATGTTAAGTATTTATATAATTAATAGCTTTAATCAATTAAATTAAATAAATATAATTAATTAATTGCGGTACTTTAACAATTAATAATAATTATAAATTTAAAATATTCCCAATTTCGTTTTTACAGTTCCTGCATACCGTCGTATCGTTGAAAATCGGATGATAAACGAGAAATAGCATAATAGCAGTTTAAAGCATAAAGTATATTTCCACTATTTCAAATTTACAACTCCGGATACAACATTTTACAGTTTAATAAGGTTTAACTTCGCAGAGGTAGCAAGAGCTAGTTGTACAAATTCTTATATACAGCATCATACATTTAACATTGAAATACACGGCGGCGAGAACATTGAGAATGGCAACAATATAACATCTACGTGTGCTACTACAATCGTACATCGCGTTTGAGAGAATACAAAACAATTTCGTTGTTACCGAACGCTAAAGCATTTTAAATTTAACGTCACAATAAACAGCAGGCGATCACTGTTCTCTATACGATAAAGAGAAACGAGCGTCGCGTTTCTGCCAGCCGATTTCACGTTCCTGCGGGTTCGTGAAACTTCGCAGCAATCAAAAGCTACCTCTTCTATGCACTTCCTCGTGTAGCTCAATGTGTGTCGTGAAATGTAATTCCAATGTAATTATTCGTGTAGTATCTTAATGGGTCTTAGAGGAAAGGACAAGTAATGATGTTTTGATTTAATAAATAATATTCGAAGCAACGAAATGATTACAATGCTGTTGCACGTCCTATTCTCACATGCGGCTTCCGACTTCCCGATTCACACCCTTCGGCTTCTACACTCGCTCGCTCTCGCTTCTCAATTCACACTCTGCACACCTTTTGCATCCGTCCTCTCCGGCTTCTCAACTAATACTGACTTTAACGTCTCTTTGTCTTTTTCCGCCGTTCGAGACACGTGTCCCGGAACGCCCGTGGCCAGGGTCACGCAGGCCCTTTCCACGAAACTATCCACTTAAAAAGAACCGACGACACATTGATGTACCCGACGATGCCGCGGCTCTCGCGACATTGTTTACGATTCGGCCGATATCTTAGGCCTTTTGTCCACGATACTACATTCGTATTCTTACAAACGTCACAATTCCTTTTCTATTTCGTTCGATATTTTTCCTTTTTAACGTATTGAAGATTTTCTTTTACGTTGTATCTTCGAATTTGTTAACAGTGACTTTCTACAAATTGACAGCTATTATCTGATTATGAATGTGATTTTGAATCGCTGTGCCGTGAATACGTCAAATGTAAGAATGAAGAACAAGGAAAACAAGTAAGGTACGGCAAGACAACTTACAGAATTCATATTTAGACAGACCTGTTAAAAAGAATGGAAATTAATTTAATCCACGCATGTTTGGGTCCTTTTGAACCCCAGTCCGTTGCAACCGAGTGTAATCGACAAAAGTTGTTTTTACTTATGTCGGAACGATAATAAGCCAAACGCACCTCTAAACGATGCATTTGGTATCAGTATTCACCGTAATCTCGAAATGTTATGTTCAAGCGAATACAGACATCGCCTTTCGCGCAGTTGATTGAATCGTTCGCCTTTGGAGAGTACAGCCATGTTGGGCATCATTTTGGTCGTAAGAACCGCAACGATCCAACTAAAATGACCTTATAACATCGAAATACAGAATAAAATACTTTATTTTTCTTGTTTCCGCGATTTATTAATAATTTTCATCGTCGATACCCATCATAGATAACAGCGGAAATTGTTTATATCGCGGGATCATATCCCTGATAACCATATACTACCACTACTCCATGGAACCGATTGCTCGGAGCAGTTGCCGATTATCAGTGATTTGTTTCGGCGATGACGCAATTATTAATAAGTCGCCGAAATAAAAGATATAAAGTTTCATATTTTTTATTTTCTGATGACAAATTTCGGTGAAGTTACCTCCTCTCCGATTTCGATGATTTTGAAATATATCACAGAGTTTATCAGTCTGGATAACTCTCTTTTATACTCTATTTTATAATTTTCTTTATATAACCAACGATCTTAGTTTACGAGATATTCTCGAAAAGGTATCGGTACCACTACAGTGAATTCTGTCTATAATTGTGCGTCTACAACAGCGTATGCATTGTATCAATAGTGTTTATTGTTTGATTATCGGTCGCCTTGCGGCGGCAGGATACGTTGTCCTGACACAAACCCAACTCTAATTTTTCTTTATAGCATACATAGACGAGGATTCGGCAAGTTTCGGAGTTCCACTGATGCTTCGGATTAGAGCCCCGTGTGCAATGTGCATATGTGAGACTATAAAAAATGCTCGTTGTAACGTAACTAGGAGCTTTTCTACAACTTAGCTTAAGAGTTTTTAGTGCGGTTGTTAAGATTCTTGCGAACAAAATGATATAAATCATGGCTATAGCCTCGAAATGTGGACGGTTCGATCAATTACACAGGAAATGGTGTCTAGGTCAAACATTGTGAGATTATATCGAACACTGATGCTAAATGCATGGCTTAGTTCAGCGGTACGTTCGGCTGCACCCCGCTCTAACATAAACAACTAGGCTATCGCATAAATTAATTGCTTGCAGACTAGCGAGGTTTGGTCGTAACGTATTCGGGTTCGAACGGACCCAAACATTGCAGTACGAGGAATAAATAAACTTCTATAATTTTAAACTGGCCTTCCTAAATATGAACTCTGTGGCGTGTCTTGCTGCTTCTCAATTACTTTCCTTGCTCGTTATTTTTCTATTTAACCCATTCACGACAAAGCGATCCAGAATCAGACAATAGCGGTCAATTCGTAGAAAGCGAACGTTAACAAATTTGAAATTGCGAATTGTTTAATACGTTTAAAGTGAAAATTACCGCACAAAATAGGAAGAGGAGACGATGTTTATAAGAATGCGAATAATTACATGGTAATTACATTTGATATAAGCAATCTAATAAACAATTAATAGAAAAAATATTGAGCTACACGAGGGAGTGCACAGAAGAATTCCACTTAGATACACAACTCCCATGGAAACAGCATACTAAATCAATAATAGACAAAATACAAACAGCAAGGAGACATTGGCTAACACATGCATTGGCTAACAAGTCGAAAATCCAAATTAAGCATAGAAAATAAATTAAAAATACATAAAACGATCATAAAACAAATCTGGACGTACGGAATATCCCCATTATGGGGGACAACAACAATGAGCCATATAAACAAAATAGAGACAATGCAAGCTAAAATTCTTGGAACGATAGTAAACTCACCATGGTCCGTTAGAAATGATGACATACGGAGGGACCTGGGAATCCCAACGATCAAGGAAGAAATTAGCAGATACGCAGAAAAATACAAATCAAGAATAGCAACACACTCAAACCGGCTGGCTGCGGAAACGTTCAAAACCATAAACATGGACAGAAGGCTAAGAAGGAAGCACCCAGCAGACCTCACAAAGGATATAACCTAGCAAACGCAAGGATGGTACCTCGCTTGGGGTAGCCACCAACATGTTAATATAACTGCTAAAAAATTCGACCTAATGTGCAAATTGGACTAATTGTGAATTTTAAGAAATAAATAAAAAAAAAAGTAGAATGACTTTGGCCAGTTTTTATTAGCCAAGTTCATATTTAATATGAGCTTGGATTTAATAAAATTTGGTTAATTAGTTTTAACAACGTGTAAATGCCTTGTGAGGACGTGTCTAATCTTGCATTATGTCACTAAAAATTTCGGTGGAAAGAGAAAAAAGGAATTAAAAAATTGCAATTTCATACCTAACACTGACCAGAATGTATTCTTCTTCTTCAACGAATCTTCGGTTTATAATGATCAACAAACGTTAAGATATAGAACTATATAAATATAGAAACGTTAGATATAGAAATAAGCATACTAATTAAGTAAAACACAATATTCCGATCCTATGCCATAAATGTGCATCGCATAAACGGTGCTGATGACAAAGAAATAGCAGTTGGTAATATCGTAATTTATAGCAAGAAAATGCAACGGATCTTTTTGCAGGAATCTTCAAAGTTTATTTTTTAAAAACTGGCGCCTCATCTCGCTTTATACATAACTATTTCCTTGGGACAAATGGAAAAATATATGGATCTTGTGTTCCCCTTTATTTTAAGTGTAGATAGTGAAATAAAGAAGATAAATGAGATCAGAATGTATATAAATTTAGAGCACGTCAAGCAGCTACCAACATTGAAAGAAAAGGATTACAAATCGATACTGAAACAAAAAGTTCTTTTCAATTTTGGTTTAAAAATTTCACGTTATAAAACCAACAACTTTGATTTACCGTATCTCCGAGGATTGTACAAAGAAAGCTGATACTAAGGAAAAGTCATACTTTGTTAATTCATAAATGAATTATATTATATTCATTTATATTCATAATCTTGAAAAGTTCCTAGTTGGAAAGCGTTTTGCAAAAGATCAATTGTAGCTTAACAGTCTGCAGTCAACAATTGGTTGATATGTTGACTGCTGAGATAGTCATCGGTGATCCACCGCTTGCTAAATTTTTCTTACTGATCAAAGTAAAAAAATTTCCATGAACTGAACAAGTTTCCAACAATGTGGATGATTCAAATAATATTGTTAGAGAAAAAGTATGCAAATATAACATGATATTGTGCAAAAATTAAATGTTTATTTATTGCGGTTTCAATGGCAAAACATGTAACATTCGCGTAATACTTATCGTGTTAAATGGTCTGGCAGTGAACGACTACGGCAAGATGGTTTTAAAACTTGTGAACTATGATAAATGTTTAAATTTAATGGGTAATTATGTGGGTGTTAGGTATTATATAAAATTGAATAATAAAACGTTTTCTTAATTTTTTAAAACTAAACAGTCTTTATTATGTGTATTATCCTTATGCCTAAGCTTAAATATCACTTCTCAGTAAAATTAAAGTAAATAAAAATTGTTGGAAATGTGATTGTACCATAAATATATATAAGTAACTTTATATTTTACAATAAAATATTAAAATAATGTAAATACATAGAACCTCATATAACAGAGTAAAAACTAAAATAAGTACATTTTTTAAGTAATGCAACTAACTCAGTATATATACGTCCCGCGTCATTCGAAAGGATAGCGGAAGTTCTCCGCGGTCTCTCCAAAAAAATCTGGTAAGTGCCGTCGAAAAGCGACAGTTACCATTTATATGTGTGTTACATCCTTAATTAGGGGTGCGCTAAATGTCTCTCCTTTCACACTACAAAAAAAAATTTTTTTTTTTTTTTTTTACGTGGAGGAAATCTTCATAGACAACCTACTACCTACCCTTGTGAGGTGGTGGTGGGTAGAAGGTAGTGCCGGATTCTTACCGGCTAAAACCTCCACGGGCGGGACATAGATCAGGCGAGTGACCCCATCGGGCCCCTGAGGTGCTTGATACCAAGCGACCTTAAAAGTGCACTCCCAGAAAGTACACCAACCAACACGCAAGGGAGGGGCTGCCTTCTTGCTGTTGTATTTTAGGAGAAATTTGGAGTATTTTCTCCTTGTTTATTTCGATTATCAATATCATTAATGCCGAGGGATTCGAACTCGCGAACGTTCGTCTTCAGTTCTGGGCTTCAACGAGCGTAGCTGACTGCCCCGCCGAGCTTGTAGCTAATTAGAAAGTATTTGATTCTTAATGTGGCGATGTATATCATAGGAAGTATTCTAATTAGCCTCTTGAAGGATATATACATTTTTCATAGCCCTCTCAAGATATAAGGGGTAAAGGCAAATAATTCCCTTAATTAAATCATTATTATTAAATCTATTATGAAGCTCTTAATAATATATTTTTGCTGCTATTATATTTCTTGTAGTAAGAGAAGGCCGTTCTAAAAGAATTCCTGCCTCTTCTAATGCATTTATTTTCAAGATGCCTAGCCGTGCATTTTCCATCGCACTGGCAGAGATATTATAATATATGGAATTAGCATAAGTTATAAAAAGGTCTAATTAATAATTTGTAACAGAAGATTTTAACCTCAAGATTTAGATTTAGTTTATTAGAAAGATATGTAATAATTTAATCCTTTTTTGGTTTTTTGTTACAGTCAAGAATTACGAAGTGGACCTTTCCCGCCGATTGAAAACTGCAGCCCGTGAAATAGGCTTAGAATTCTGTTGTAATTTTTATTTTAAAAAAATTTGTTTCTATTCGTTAAATATATATAAAATCATACCTCAAAATTCAACAAATTCATTTCTTTCTTTCCCTTCTAAAAAAAATCGCAAAAAGACGCTGTTTTAGAACATTCTAATTCAGGACACTCCCTTGATCGTTTTATTTACTTATCATATCGTGTCCGGGTGCTTTTAGGGGGTTGAAATGGTAATGGATCATTTCTTTGACCTTTGAGGTTGTAAATGATTTTATAGGAAATGATATCTAGAAAGGTGATTTACAAAAATTTCATCTGTCATCACAAATATGATTTATAGATATACAAATATTTCTGCTTCGTTAACAGAAGAAAGTGTTTTTTTATTATTATTTAATTTGTACTTTACAATTTGTCCAGCTAGACATTTGGTAAATTTTTCTAGCTTAATTGTTAAATAACATTTAGATGGCATTCCCCAGCGGGATACCTTCTTCGAGTTTGACTATTTTATTTCTTTAGTGAGGTCAATGGTATGTTTTCTTTCTGTCTTCTTTCTATGAGAGTTTTGCTCGCTTCGGCAGTCAGTTGGTTTGGATGTGTTGTCGTTCCTTCCTTGTATTTTTCTGCGTACCTGCCGATTTCAATAGAAGAAAATGACTTAAATACATCGGCTAATGCACAACTAAGTTAGCTTTATCTGTGTGGAGTTCTGTGTCTTCCTTGCGACAAATGGATTGCAGAAATAATTTACGATGAACAAGTGAATTTCTTAAATATCTATCAAAGAGAATAGTTACAGTTTGCTGTAAGAGACAAGTTCCTTGGATACTTCTGGAAACAGTTGTTTTTGAATTTCTGAAGGATTGTTTCCACTTTTCTCGTTGCTTTGTTAACCTACGTTTTCTCTTGCTTCTTTATTGCTTTGCGATATTCTTCTGAGCTTATGTCTTTCTGTAATTTTCCTTTTTATGAAATCTGGAGAGTCCTGTTTGCTTACGGATTCTTCATCAGGTGTAGTAGAACAGATCGCATTTATTATGCTGCTATTCAAATATTCCATACTTGCGTCAAAATCTTCATTGGTTCTTAACGGTACTGAAGTCGATCTTGAGATGTTTAAAGCTTCCCGAAAGCACTGATAATTTGTGAGTTAGTTGTAAGTAGTTCTATTTGGTTTTCAATAATTGTTGAATTACTTGTTGCTACAAGTGAGTGATCTAATGGGAGTTCCAGAGAAGAGCTGACTTGGGTATATCTTGCAGAGATGTTTTAATATTTATATGATTTAATGTTAAAAATAATGATGAAGAGATCAATCAACATAGTATTATATCGTAGATTATTTAGATTACTACACATGTTATTCTTCTTATCTTTTCAATTTCTTGCCATTACATTTTTCTCTTTACTTCTCATATTTCTCTCTAATTTACTTTACTTCTCTAATTTATAGCTTCTCATTTTATCGAAGAACTTTCAAATACCTGAATATACACACATTTTATCGCTCAGCTAGGTTGCGCAGCTTATTGCTTAATGAATATGAAACAAATATAGACATCCTATTGTACCGGCACATGATTTAGGGGACAAATCAAATCACGTTGTTGTTTTGTCCCGGAGTATCAAGACCGTTAGAATACAAGTAATATAAACTCCGGGCAGAACAATGTCGCCGCTACATGCAACCGTCGGGTTAGAACAAATTCGAGTTTTCCGACTCTCCCCCGACTAGTATAAATAAACAGACACGTTCGCGGACCAAGGAAAATATAGTACAGTATCGAGCGAGTATTGACAGAAATCAACAGCACTAACGGGTATCTCTGCAATAATTATATCGAGTACCTATCATACATATAATACATATATACATATAAATACATATAACATACAGATAACGAGCTGTGACAGCAATAATTTGCTCTCATTATTTCGCACTATCTATCCGCGGCTAAGCCTCCACGCTATAAAACGATTAGCTTAACTACTACCCTATACGAGTAAATATTATTATAAATAATATTTATTTTTATATGCATATATTTAAAAGGTAAACTTTTCGGTTTTCTACATATAAAATGTAGTAATATACAGATCCAAAACTTATATGTAGTTCATAATTGCACTTATAAAAAGAACTGATGTTTATAATGATTCCTTATGATGTTTAGAATAATATTTATAATGATGTTTGTTGATAAATTATAATTATTTCGTACATTATAACAAAAGTATATGATATATTAAAGTTATTCGATTGAAAGTACAATTAATAAAAAAAATCCATGGTAGTTTGAAGAAGTTAGGCAAATTATTGTAAGTAAAATGGTGTTACAAATAAGATTTGGGGAAGAGACAGTTTGGAAAAAGATGTTATTTTAGGCTTGGATTTGAATTTACAGATAATTATTTATAGTTCAGGACTGTAATTTTAAAAAATACGCAAAATTTTAATAAATATATATAATTCTTTACTTTGTATTGAATTATTCTATGTACTTTACTGCAGTCTGCTACAAGTAGTATACCAATAATTAATTTTTTTTACGTTAGTTTTACTTATATTCTTAAAAATGATGTAAATAAAATGATAAGAAGAGCCTATCACAAGGGACGTTCGAACGTGTACGCAAATGAATGGTCAATAGCATGAAAATTTTTAATTAAAATCTTTGCGTTAAATACTTTCACGTGTCATTTCTTTTCTATAAGAAAAATTTGAATTGATACTAAATAAATAAGGTTTTATCGTGGATAATGGTTCTGACGTAACTCTTTCCATTCATATAACTCATATGTTATTTGTAATTGTTTTTAAAATGACTTTGAAAATTAATAGAAAGTTGTATACTTTTTTATTTTATTTTCTGACTTTAATTTCTACAAAATTTCTTAAAAGAATTATCTTCTTTGTCGAAACTGAAAGGTTAAAATATAGCACCTGTTCATTTCTTAAAAATGAATTTACATACAAAATATTACTTATACATAAATGTCACTTATACACGCCTGTGTAGCGGCACATGAGTCAGAGGACATTTCGAATCACGTTGTTTTGCCTCGGAGTGTCAAGACCGTTAGATTATGAGTAATGTAAAAGCAAATAAACTCCGGGCAAAACAATGTCGCCGCTACGTGCAACCGTCAAACAAACGACGAATTTAAATTTTCCGGCTCTCCCCCAACCAGTATAAATATACGGACGCGATCGCGAGCGAGAGAGTATAAGTCGATTAGCTACGAAATGTCGAACAGTCTATATCGAGATTAACGAGTATCTCCGCGACGAACGATAACGAGTTTTATACTGTATCAAGGACTCTGTACACGTATATTTATTTATTTTAAATATACCTGACGAACGGCTACAATCTTATTTGGCTTTCTTTGTCAATATTCACGACCAATCTTCCACGCCTGTATTTATCATATTTCTTAATTACTTTACTATTACGATATATTACATTTCAATGTTTGTATTAGACATCTTTAAATTAATTGTAAAATGCTATTACTGAAATATTCATTGTTGTCCTGCAAACATATTCCATTGTAGAACGAATAAAGCACGACTTGATCTTGTCTAATCTCTTTTTTCTCTCTTTCTTTCTACAATTTTAATTTTTTCCCCATCCAACTGGCTTCTACTGATTGCCAATTGCAATTCTACACGGTCGCATTCTAATCTCTACTCTTTCGTTCTCTTCAGGTATCTACATACCCTTTTCACAGCGGTCAAATGTATTGCTTTTGAGTTCTGATTATATTTTGACAGTTTACTTGACGTGTAAAAAATATCAGGTCTCGTTCCGATAGCCATATATTGGCTTGGCAACTAAGTCATTGCGGATTTTGTCATTAGGTGGTATTGACAAAATCCGGAATCATATAGTTACCAATCGAGTAGATTAATGGTCTCAGTAACTTTTGGTATTCGGTCTTATCCGGTGTCACGACCGACACACTAAAAAACCGATGGGTTAATGACGGACACCCACCAGATGGCAAGGGAGCGCACGCGGTAGCAGGGGGGTCCAGGGCCCAGACCAAACACCCGGGGGTCCTCCCTACTTCAAAAGATAACCACTTGTGTAGGGATGCGACCGAGTTGTAAGAGCTTCAGACTTGGAAAGTCACAGCTAGAGTTCGGAAGAAAACTGTCATTAGTGTAAACAAGGTGTTAGCCTAATAAATTCTCTCTTTTTTTATTTTTTATGTTCACCTTCGATTTCTTTTTTTATTTTACGTGACACCGGCTTCGGCGAACCTCATATGCATCTAAATCTCTGTCATGGGCACATTTTCTTATTGGCTATTTTACTGAATCGCAACTTTCTAAGCGGTATCTCCTTAAAATTTTTTCTTTGTATAATATTTCCAATAATTATATCGCATCCTTATTTTTTATAATTTTTATATTTAAGGAATTATTTTCTTCCGATTCCGTTAACTCAAAGTGCTATATCAATTTTGATACGAGTTCTTCAACTACCTTATCATTTGTTGCTATAACAAGTCAGCTACGTATATTCCAACGATCGGCTGCTTCTGTCCCTTAATTTATATGCACACTATTCTCCTTCAAATTGCGTAATATAATATCCAATAGTATCCAGTTTAAGGCAATCCATATATGCGTTTTTCTAGCTCGTTTACTTTGTTACCGTCGGTTATAAATCTTAGTGGTTGTTCCATATATACTCTGTCCTTTATATTTCTGTATAAGTATGCCGATTTGACGTTGGATTGCTTGATTTTAATTTATTCCGACGCCAACAACGCCAAAAGCGCCAACAACTAGTATTTGGACAGAGACAACGATGCATATACTCCATTGTTGGGAACCAAACACACACAGCTGACTACCGAGCATTATTCACTTACTCTCCGTTTACAACCAATATTAATATGGCAGTCAACAATCGTGATAGAATTGTGTACTAGCAAGGTCAGCTCGAGATTTACAACCTTGTGAAGGAAGCAATTTGCACGATTCGATCATGGAGGCCACAGATAACGACACAAGTTTAGCATTTCTGTAGGACAACGGCTACCAAGCAAACTGGTATATCAATGGAGACTCTGACTCGAGGTTTCTATACAATTATTAAGTCATATGCCCATACGCGAGTATCGATCAGACTTGGCAAATTGTATTTGGAATTAAGATAAGAAATTACTATCTGAAATGTTTCATCTTATCCCGTATCATAGCATTTTTAATATTGTTATTTGAAAATATAATTAATACCGATTCGTTTGAAATAACAGCAATTTAATAGAAGGAATTATTTTGTTATTGCTTTTTATTTCAAATGTGGCACAAGAAATAATCGTAAAATCATGCAAAAAGAAGAAACTGTGATATTTCATGGTATAAACAGCAAAAATAGAAGAATGCAAATATACGTCAGATCTGAGCATCTCTGAAATGATATTAGTGGAAATATACTTCCAAAGAACAAGTTATTTCATAATTATTTCAAATAGTTGACCCAACATTGACCAGCTAATGACCTCGTAGTCGATGCGACGTAAAACGTAAAGAAAGAAGAAGAAGAAGTATGAAATAAAACAACACGTTTTAATTATTTTAATAGCAATAATTGAAATAATGTAACTTGAAATTAAGAATACCTTTTTCTTGGCAAACGGAAGACGCACTATTATTTTTTTAATATGTTTTATACGTTTGTATAAACTTTTACGGAAAATGACTTATAATATAATACATGCATACAATTTTCAGATTAGAGTGTCGATTAATTTTGAGAGAAGAATAGGAGAAAGATTCAGCGGAATAAAATGTAAGCCATTTGCGCTACTAGGGGACCAATATTTTCGTGTTAATTTCATTAAATTTTTGGTGACATTACTACACAAGGTTTTTTCAAGAAAAATTTCCAAAAATTTCGTGCTGAATATTTTTTAGAACAATAATAAAAGATTTTCCCAAAAATATCTTCCTTTTATAGTTACTTTTTCTGTTTAAAATACTTTTTAAAACAGTAAAATACTTTAAATACTTTTCATAGAATTTTGTTGTGTGGTATCTACTGTGTAATTTCATTAATTGTATTGGCACGAAGTCAACTCTCCAATCGTTTTAATGAAAAGCCGATCGATCGGCTTTCTTTTTCAATTAAAGTAAGTAGTTAGTACTTATCACTAACCTTTAAGCAAAATAAAGATGATTAAAGATTATACGTGGATTACGAAAACTTTTAATTTACACCTGGTAGAATAAATGACGTAAATTTTAGTTAGATAATGAATAAATAAAGTGGTATTGCAAAGGCATTAAATGTATGAAAATTTATTATTTCAATTAACAACATTCAAGACGTTTTGCATATGAAAGCTATTTTTATGCGAAGCTCGTACATATTTTATAAGTTTCATAATATCTTAAATTTGAATACTTGAAAGTAGAATTTGTCATTTAAATTTAATTTAATTTCTTATCTTGTATTATTTTTACAATAATGCACATCTGCAATATCTCTTAAAAAGTACTTCATGAATACGATATGTTTAATTAATCTTTAATTAATTATTCAATGTGAGTTATTACTTACAACAAGAGAAAAATTAGTAAAATGTTCTGTGATCTACAACCCGGAATGTTCACTGATCCAAATGCTCAAAAACACTAGATACCGCGGTATCAGCATCGAGACGCTTGTAACCTTGTTTCAAATCTGCGTTAAGTAGCATTACGTAAGCTTAGCAAAACCTCGCTTCTATTGCTAGCCACCGTTTCGAAACATATATTAAAGACTGACATGAAACCATCTCGTGACCGCCGGAAAAAGTTTCTTCATTCACAAACCATCGAACATCGTGTAATTCATACTCATCAAACATGATAGAGTGTACATGTAACTTGCATATTGTTTGTCAAGTATCAAGTTTGTGAAGAATATACGTTTAACCTCTTACGTACGGCTGAATTTTGCGCAGAGCTGTTTCTTTGTACGGCAGAGTTTGACGCGAAGTACGCGTAAACCATACAGCACTGCTTAAGTAGAGAACACTCTACTCAAGCACATTGAAACGATGTTTTTGATAATTAAAGTGTAAGTTTTCTTAAAGATACGATGCACATACTTTAACTTCAATAATTTATTTTAACAATTAATAATACAATTGAGAGTGATATATCTTAAAGCACGGTACGACACATAGAGCCACGTCACAATTTTCACACATATTGCGCGATAGTGTTTTCCAAATTGCTCTTCGTTTTCTATTTTGACGCGACATTTTGAGGCTAAAGATTCTAAAAAATTATAAGGCTACGGATCGACATGTTAAAAAAAGCATCTAATAATGGTATATTTATTTTAACGGAAAGCAATAATTGATATCTGACATTGGCGTATCAAAAACAAAGACTATATATTCTGTCTGTATATTCTTAACTGTTATAAAACAGTGCGAGGACAAGAAACGTATGAAACAAGACAAATGAAAAAGATCGTTTAGTTCAAACGGTGAGCGAATGAATCAGTAGAGTGGGCCACTATAGTGGCGCGTCGTACTTAAGAGTTGAAGAACTGATATCGGAAATACTGAACCATTGTTTTCGTTACTCTTAAGATAAGCAATCTTCACATCTTCCGCTATTTCTGCAAAGAAACCATAACGTAATAGTACACTTGATAATAACACTGGCCTACAAAATTTTATTTCCTTTTATCACGTACGTATGCTGAACTCCTATATGGAACCTCTGTTCCCATCACGCCTGATTTTTGTGTGCCATACAGCATCATTATTTAGTAACTCGTATAATGCTACATATTTGAAAATCGCGGAACATTGCGTAAAATGTCAGAATTACTGATTTCCTGGAATATGTTGCTCGAAAGACATCCCATTTGAGTATCCAGCTACAATCAACCAGCATATCAGCACTCCACTTGGTGTGCTATCGTTTCTCCATATATGAAATGTTCTGATGAAATCGCTCAACGTATTTGTCAGTTGCATCTCCAAGATTTCCCGGGAAAACCCCGGACGAGAGTTCGGTAAATGGATTTTTAAGGGCATGTGAACACGGAATGCCCTCTTGGGTTTTACACTCTCATATTATACACGCAAAGACACCTCTCGATCGGTCGCAAGATCAGCCCTGGGCAATTAAATAAAATTATTATTTGCTTTATATATAATCCGATTATTATAGCATTATTACATAGAAGGTATGGGTAGTGGAACGAATCTGATTGCAGATTCCAATTCATTATCGAAAAATACGTAAGAATCAATGTAAATGTTCCGTGTGACAAAAATCGTGCAATTATATTCGACGTGCTTTACTTTACAGAAATACATTATAATATTGCATTTTTTAAAACTATATTTAATTTTACTTTTACATTATAGAAATGATTAAACTACAATTACTGATTTTTGATATTTACAATATAAAATGAATGAAATATGAAAAGAGCTATTTCTGTACACTTGTATAATATTTAACACGATTTTAAAAATCTCAATTATTACGATATTTAATTTGGCTCCTTAATTTTTAAACCGCGACATATGCATGCGCTAGTAAATATTTCTTAAGTAGATCAACACACTAACATAAATTTCTATGCGAATACCTTCCTATTATGTGCACATGTACTTTTCTGCAGTCTTAAACCTCGTCTACATTGATAGACATTGTCCGCAGATATCGTCCACCAACAGTCGCTAGAAGATGTTCTAGTAGACTGTCTGCAGGTAATGTCGTTTGTCCAGCAGAAGTAGGATGAGTACCAGGCGTGTCATTAAGTTAGGGATGTGTTGGGGATGAAATGTACGAATGTTGAACTTTAGGAATCTTTGTACGGTACATAACTTAAAATTTTTGAATCCTGATTTTTAAATAATAAATACATACATCCACTTGTGGAGTCGCATATCATGTAAATAATTAACATTGTAATGACGAAAATAATCTTTTACCATAAAATACTACCCCAGGATTTAATAGCTTTTATTTACGTTTTTCAACCATCTCAAAGGTAACAGTTTTTCGACATAAATACATAGGTTCGTAACTTTTTACAGGGAATGTCATGACTAATGTATTAAAAAATAATTCTATTAAAAAGAAATGAAATTGACCTTTGTTCGATTTTCGAATTGTCTTTTATGACGTATGTACAAAGAGATAATACGTCACTTTGCATTCTGCAGTGATTTCGACGAACAACATGCGTCTTCAAATTTGTTACTTTCGCTTTTCCTTGCTCGATAACAAATACTGTATCATAGATCTCACCATCGTACAACGGAATATTTGATTCCCAAACGGGATGAAAAGCACATTCCATTTACATTCCATCCGCAGACGTTGTCTCTTGTTTTCCATTGGAATGAAAAAGATAGTAAGTGTTCACGGATTTTTCTTCGGATGACGTATGTCTGTCGACATTTGTCTTTCAGTGTGGACTTAGCTTTACTCAGCATTTGCTATCACATGTAATGTTATCGAATCAACGCAAGAATGAAAATTGTAAATAACGTAGTAAAGTAATGTAGCATAGTAAAATTTTGATGAAATTGCTTCAAAGACGAGCTTCGAAGTATGTTTTCCTAAACATTATAGTGATAAAAAAAGAGACATTATTATCGTTAGCCATACATTTACACCTATATGTATGTATGATTAATAATTATAATACAATGGTGTTCTGGCCTTTTTCGTAAAACGATGTCAGCCTGTTCTACGTGTAAAAATAAGAAAATATATTATATATTTCTTTAAAAAGTTACAAGACAACGATACAATATAACAACGGATTAACGATTTTTTGTCGAATAAAGAGCAGAAACAGATAAGAGATGTTTATATTTGTTATGCTTCAAGTAGAATACAAAAAATTAAGAAATACAAAAGTTACATTTATTACATAATGCATTTCTTTGTGAACTTTGATCTCGATGTAGCGTATTAATTCTTATCGTGCAAACTACTTTTAATGTTTTTCACAAGTAGTGTAGTATCAGATGATTCGGATACTTTTCATCAATTCGCTGGATTCCAAGTAGTAAAATCGAATAAAACAGTTTGAAACTTTGGAGGTTTATTCGGATACGCTCGTTGCATGATTATGCAATAATCTGATTTTTATTACAGTCAATATGCAAGATGCGTTAGAAGCATATCGAACTTTGTCAGCATGTTTGGTAAATTATTCCGAGTCAAAAGGATCGTATACACTTTTGGTTTTCGCCCATACGTTTCCGAGTTATTTCGAAAAATATTATAGTTTCCATATGTTATGATGTATATGATATAGTAAAGAAAATTATTGTAGTTCGATTTATGCAGTAGTCGATGATAATTTTCTAATTAAACTACGAACGGTAGCGTATTTTTTAAAGACACCGAACATTATTATTATTATTTGCCAATTTCCTGATTTATCTATTTAGTATTGGACGTGTACCGAATATTCAGGTGTTTTGCTAGATATTCAAACGTTCCTTTTACTATATTCGATTCGCATGATTTTATATATAAGGGCAGGGTTATTATTCAATTATCTATTTAACATTACTTTATATTTTCAATAAAAGTTTCTAAAAGAGATACCGACAACATTGAAGCCTCACAAAAAAGATGGTTTTCGCAAGATGTTTGTCCCATCATTACATGTATCTCGTGAAATCATGTGTCTTAATGAATGTGAATAACGCACTCAGTATTCGACATACACTAAATATTTACATGTTTGTTATAACGAATTTGACAAAAATTATTGGAAAAGGTAAATTAGAGCTAAGCTTGTGTAAAAAAACTTAGTTACAACTTAGATATTTAAAAATACAAAATTCAAATAATTTACATAACTAGAGATATGCAACCTATTTCTAAGATATTTAGTAATAGAAACATATGAATTTTATCATTTCACTTACACAATAACCTAACAACTAACTGTGTTTAAGTTATTTACAACATGTTGTTTATCGTAACACCATAAGTTTTTATTTCTTCAGATATTGCAGATTACCTTTGAAGTGTGGCACAAAAATAAACTTTTTAGATGCCAGTTTTTCATGAAAAAGATGCTAGGCAAAAATTCATTATCAACGACGAGGGAACTTGAGTATTTTTAGATTCCTGACTAACGAATAGTGACTTGCGTGAAAATTTGTTTTTCTAAACGAGACTTGCAAATGAAAAATTTACTATCACTTATAATTGCAATGTTTTTTATATTTGGCGAATTATTAATAAATTATAAAACTTACCTTTATCACACAAACAAATATGGTAATACTGTTCTTTTTATCTTCACTAAGTTGCTTCATCTTGGATTAAGTATATCAAGCTGAAAAGTAATCTAACAATGGTGTGGAGCAGTTGACTGCGAAACAGTGGACAATCAGTGCTTATTGACAGTTTCGTTTCCCTGACATTTACATACTATCATAAACGTTTCTCACGAAACGTATAAAATTGTAAACATTGTTTCAAAACACAATTATTATAAAATATTCTGTATATTATTAATGTTAATGAAAATGAAATTATTAATGTTAATGAATGTTAATGAATAATGAATAATGAATAATGAATGTTAATGAAAATGATACTGTTAATGAAAAACTATTACATTTCGTTAATCAGATGCAGCTTGTAGTTACTGTTACCTAATCTTTTCCGATCACTTGAAAAATTAGTCATATTATCGCCTTTTACATAAAATCAGCGGAGTGCGTTTACACTTTTGCTCGTCACTGTATGTTACATTGTTGCCATTTCCAATGTTGGTGCGAGCACAGTTCCCAGTTAACATTAAACCTACCATCGGCGGTCAAATTAACCGCTCTCGAACTTCTACTCAAATTTAACCATATTTAAACTTTATCGTATCGTTTCATAATTTCTCACCTTTCCTAAAACATGCATATAATATATATTTTTCTGTATTTACTTTTAGCTTGCTCTTTTATTTTCTGAGAAAGATTTGTACTCCGTCTTGCCTACCGTGAGCGGTCATTTTGACCGCCCGACAAAAAAAAATTAGTTATTTTTAAAATAAATACAATGAGTACAAAGAAAAGGCTATCTCGAGGGTAGATGACAAACAAAATCAGTAATAACAAATAATAGCAGCTGTTACACCCGTAATCTTGTTATAAAACATAATCCATCCCCATAATAATCCTAAGGAATCGCCATAAAATTGAGCTTTATTTTCAGTCCATTGTTGCAAACATTTTAAAAATCGAGAAGTTTCTTAGGGTTATTGCTCATTGCGATAAAACACGGAAAAAGCTTTCCCAATTCCACCCTCGAATAACCGTTGATGGAGAAGGGCCAATACTCATCAATATTTTCATGTAAACATCGCCGTCACAGACCATATTCTTACTTGTTATTGTCCTTTCGACTAGAATACATCTCAGTTTGTTAGTCAATTAGTCGACTTCTAAACTTGTTGTCTCTAAAATTCAGACAGAAAGCATCTCAAAGCATTTTGTGTAAAGTTGTTATAAAAGGAAAAGTAAAACATATCAAATTTGACAATAATTTTGTAATCCGTACATGGTATTATTCTGTGATAAATATTTATGAGGTGGTTGTTGGTGAAGGTGCCAACAAGAAATACTCTTGATGTTCAACAAAAAAGGTTTATTAAACTATTAATAATCAACAATCAACAATTTACGATCAACGATTAACGATTAACTATCAACAACAATTAACGATTAACGATTAACTATCGACGATCAACAATTAACAATCAAGAGTTAATAATCACGTATCTGGAATTGTGTTTGCTTTGTTATGACGCTAAATCTTTCGCACTTCACAGCTCGGAACAGATATCCCCACGATATTATAACAGATATGCCCCTCGATATCCCCACTACGCACGCGATTATTACGTGTGGTGACGGTTGCCGCGTATGCATTCTTCCGAATATTTGGCGAAAGAACCACAGGGATAACGATGGTACATTAGGCACGTCGACCTTACACTTTGAAGGTATAGCGCTTTGTGTCGCGAAGCCGTTGAAAAGTTCCGTGTTCGAATGCCGCCACATTTATCCTAGAAATGTCAAGACTTTTCAAAAAAAATTAAAAAAAAAAAAATTACGGACATAGAAGACTGGTCAGTGTGCGATGAAAAAGCGTTGACAGCAAAGGGTGAGAACCAACGTATCGAAACTGGGCTCGATGAGACAATTCGGAGAGAAATTGATGCAAGTCCCACATCTGGCAGGACATCAGTTCATAATATTTTTAGGGATATGCTAAACGGCATATAATGAAAGGACGGGTAAAGACGTCATTTTATCTCATCATTGATCATCGTATAAGGGATCATATAATAAAATGTACCGAAGAAGAAGCGAGCAGAGTATTGGGGACTAAGAGAGAACTAGATGCAACAAAACTAGATGCATTTTTTACTCTGTTATATGCCCGGGACAGAAACCGTTGGGAAGTTTGCTGTCGAATGCCGCTACAGTACCCCCTTACCAGTGACAACGTTTATCTTTTTTCTTATATCTCGCAGGTAGTTCTGACCTATTACCTTATCGCAGACCCGCCTGAAAGCGATCAGGGAAACGAACTTTCCTGCCCGCGCGCGTGGTGTGATGAACTCTTGAGTTGTCTTCGCTTTGCTGTGCCCGCTCGGCGTTTTGCGTAGTTGTGGTTTGACGCGGTATAAAAATATCGTGGGTTTCTGCGCAGGTTTCTAGTTGCTGTTGTTCTATGTCGTCGGATACAATAAAAGCGGGTTTCAAACGATCTATGGAGACTATTACGTTTTTATTGTTTATTTTGACGATGAAGGTCTTTGTTCCACGCTGTATAACCTGGTAAGGTCCGTCGTAAGGCGGTTGTAACGGGCTACCGCTCGCGTCGTGGCGTACAAATACGTACGGTGATGTTTCGAGCTCGCGGAACACAAAGGTTTTCTTGTCGCCGTGTCGCGTAATCGGATGAGGCCTGATTTTCTCTATTCCCTCTTTTAAACGGTTCGCGAATTCCGAGTTGGGCTGTTGCTTTGTCGGTACGAAGAATTCTGTCGGCAATCGTATGCCGGTGCCGTAAACCATTTCGGCGGCCGTCGCGTTCAGGTCCTCCTTGATAGCGGTTCTTATGCCAAGTAAAACAATTGGTAAGATTTCTACCCAGTTGCTCGTATTGTGACATTTTATTGCTGCCTTTAATTGCAGGTGAAGACGCTCTACCATCCCGTTGGACGCGGGGTGATAGGCTGTCGTGCGTAGATGGTTAATGCCGAGCAACCGGCACAGTTCGTTAAATAAGTTTGATTCGAATAGGCGTCCTTGGTCGCTCGGTATTTTTGCAGGCACGCCAAAACGAGCTATCCATGTAGAAAGGAGGGCTTTCGGTTGTCGCTTCCATGTCGGCGATGGGAATGGTTTCAGGCCAACGCGAGAAACGGTCGATGCGCGTTAGACAATATCGGTAGCCTTGCGAATATTGCATCGCGATAATGTCTATGTGTATGTGCTCGAACCGGCCTGCTGCCGTTTCGAACGTTCCGACGGGTGAGGACACGTGCCTGGTGACCTTGCATCGTTGACACGGGATATATTGCCGTGCCCAAGTCCGGCAATCTTTATTTACGGACGGCCAAATGAAACGCGACGTCACCAACTTTTGCGTGGCACGTATCCCTGGGTGGGAAAGTCCGCGGAGCGAATTGAATACGTCGCGCCGCAAGGATTTCGGTACGTACGGTCTTACAATGTCGGCTGATACGTCGCAGTATATTTCTGCGTCGTAACCGGGAAAGCGTATCTTCTTTAACCGTAACGCGGTTGTACCGGAGTTGACGATATCGCTTAGTTCATTGTCGTTTTCTTGCGCGGCAGCGAGAGTTTGATGATCCACGGCCTTCCCTATTGCTTCGATGCGTGACAGAGCGTCGGCTACGTTGTTATCTAGCCCCTTTATGTAACGTATATCGGTGCTGAATTGACACTCAAACCGCTCAACGACTTGTTAAAAGGCGCGAAAAAGGGCAACGCGCCCATAGAATGGTCGGAACAGTCGGAAAACAGCTTTCGCGAATCGCAACGTGCTCTCGTGGATGCCACGATCCTGGCGCATCCGATACCAGGTGCGCCTATCAGCCTCACGGTAGATGCATCCGACTACGCAGTGGGAGCAGTATTACAACAACGCGCGAATAACGAATTGCAACCGCTAGGGTTCGCAACGAAATCTCTGACCCCCGCTCAGCAAAAATATAGCGCGTACGATCGCGAACTACTCGCAATATACACCGTAATCAAACACTTTCGACACGCTTTAGAAGGCAGAAACTTCGTAATATATACCGACCACAAACCTCCTACCTACGCGTTCAGACAAAAGTTAGAAAAGTGTTCGCCGCGACAATTTCGATATCTAGACTACATCCCTAGCGGTTGTAATTCGTTATTCGCGCGTTGTTGTAATACTGCTCCCACTGCGTAGTCGGATGCATCTACCGTGAGGCTGATAGGCGCACCTGGTATCGGATGCGCCAGGATCGTGGCATCCACGAGAGCACGTTGCGATTCGCGAAAGCTGTTTTCCGACTGTTCCGACCGAGTGGACTCTATGGGCGCGTTGCCCTTTTTCGCGCCTTTTAACAAATCGTTGAGCGGTTTGAGTGTTTTTGTGGCCCCCGGTATAAAACATCGGTAGAAGTTTATCATACCGAGGTACCTACGTAGTTGCTTAGCGTTCGCGGGTTTCGACAATTTTATAATCGCTTCGACGCGTTCGGGCTGCGGCTTAATTCCGTCGGAATTTACCGAGTACCCGAGGAAAGTAATTTCGTGCACGCCGAATTCGCATTTCGTGGGGTTTATCACGACGCCGTAATTATTGAGGCGGTTGAACAGAATTTTCAAATGCTCGCGATGTTGACCTTCGTCGTCCGATGCTATAAGAAAATCATCGATGTACGCGTAGACGAAATCGAGCCCGCGTGTGATTTCGTCGACGAATCGCTGACATGTTTGCGCGGCGTTCCGAAGCCCAAACATCATGTTTGTTGCTTCGAAAAGACCGAACGGTGTTGCTATCGCGGTTTTTTCGATGTCCTCGGGCGCAATCGGAATTTGATGGTACGCGCGGACGAGATCGATCTTTGAGAAGATTCGCTTACCGTGCAGATGATGCGCGAAGTCTTCGATATGTGGCAGTGAGTACCTGTCGGGTACGATGCGGGCGTTCAACGCACGGTAGTCGCCACATGGTCGCAGGTTTCCGTCCTTTTTCGGCACTACACGCAGAGGTGATGCCCACGGGCTTTTCGATGGTCGCATCACGCCCTGTTCGATCATGATCTCGAATTCCTCCTTTACCTGTTTAAGTCGATCAGGTTCGAGACGGCGGGGTTTGTTGTAGACCGGCGGGCCAGGCGTGGTTTCGATGTGGTGTACCACACCGTGTCGAGTCCTCTCTTTTCCAAAAATCGGTGGGCGGGTGAAGTCCGGAAATTCTGCCAGGAGTTGGTGATATGGTGATTCGCCGATAATGGTCTTAACGGACACTTCGTCTGTCGTGGCGGTGTATCCCCTCGATGACATTTGGGTTGCCGTGTCGATGAGGCCTTTGTTTCGCGCGTCTACGAGCAACCCGTAATGACTTAGGAAGTCTAGGCCGATGATGGGGGTTTGCACATCGGCTACCGTAAAGTTCCATTTGAGGGCACTTCTAAGGGACAGGTTCAGCTCCATCGCTAAAGTGCCGTACGTTGCGATGCGCGTCCCATTGGCAGCGAATAGTTCATACGCTGTTTTCTTTACGTCCCTAGATAGCCTGCTTCGGGGATAAACGCTGATATCAGCACCGGTGTCAACTAAAAACTAAGAACGAAGTCTTCGTTCTCTGGTCCAAAACAAAGATGCGGCGAGATCCCAAGCCTTTGTCGTCCGACGCTTTTACGGACGGCTGGGGTTGTTTCCCGACCTCCACTTACAAGGGGTGGTACATTTCATGGCGCGATCGCCGAACCTCGCATGATAGAAGCAAATTCCGTCCTGGCGCGGGTTGTCTCGCGAACGCGAACGACGGCGGGGTCGAGTGAGAGAATTCGAGCGTCTTCGTGGTCGACGATACCCGCCGATTCTCATAGCCTTAATTTCTTCTCGCAGTCTGCTGATCTCGGCGGCCAGTGCGTCGATTTTGCCTTCGTGTGATGCCGGGGGCTCGGCGATTGTGACCACTTTGCGAACGCGCTGCCAGTTACGATATGCCTCATCGATTTTATCCGCTGTCCTGGTCAGTTTCTCGATGCTCGTGTCGTCCACTGCAGCCAGGACTTCCCTCATACGATCAGGGAGGCGATTCCTCCACAAGTTGAGGATGGATTCATCGGACGCGAGGGGGCTGGCTAATTTCTTTAAGTCGTTGTAAAACTGGGAAGGCTTTCTGTCGCCCATCTCTTCCCGTTCGACTAACCTTTCGCCTTTGGCGCTGTCCGATTCGGTCAGGGCGCGGATCAGCTCGCTCTTCAATTTATCGTACTGGCCTGTGGCGGGGAGGTTGGTCACTGTGTCCTCAATCTTCGCGAGGTAATGTGGGTCGAGGAATCCCATGAGGGTTAAGGCTTTTTCATCGTCGTGGCTGATGCCGACTACTCTGAAATATTTCTCCAAAATGGAAAACCAAATCCCGGTCTTCGTGGGCATAAAGGGCGGCACGCGGAACAATGAGCCGGCTGGAGTTTGTTTGCTCTCCTTTTCCATTGGTGTGAGTTGCGGACTATGATATTCACACTGCGACTAGCCTATCGCTGTCACCTCTTACACAAAAATCACGTCGGGGTCACCAATTTGAGGTGATGTGCGTGATACGTGTAGAAGAATCACTCGGTATTGTTTAACAATAACTATTTAGTTGCTTGTGTTCGTGGTATACACTAGCGCGCTGAAAGCACGGTATAATTATCGGTTCGAGATTGCAAGTTCAAGCTCGGCGCGATACTTTACGAGGTGGTTCAAGACGAGACGGTTGCACAGATGTCGAGAAATTCAGATTCGCTATTACGTACGACTGCGGACGAACAATTCAGATAGGCGTCTTCCAACTTGCCTCGCGGCTCGCGATAGAACAGAATGAATTTGTGTCGCGATGATGCTCCTTAGGAAAACTTTGATTGGGTGTGTCTAAGGCTACGGAATCATCGGATTCGTTGAGAAAAGTGTTAGTTCAGAGAGTGAGGGAAATGGATGTCGCTGTTAATTGGCTAAATTGTGAGTTGGTGGTTGGAAAGGGATGGTAACTGCCCTTCAGAGAAAGTTGCTAGCGAGGAGCGTCGTACGTGAGAAAAAGCAATTTCCCGTAGTGGATGGTATGTGTAGGGACTATTGAGACAAAGACTATTTGTCCCTTTAGAGAATCTTAGCTGCATGAATCCTAAGATTTATAGCGGGTCCTTAGACTTGCGGTAAATATTCGGTGAAAATGTATCGACATCTGGCAATCATCTTGTTCGAAGGGTAGAGTCTTTGTGTAGCGAGGCACGGGACAGAAACCGTTGGGAAGTTTGCTGTGGAGTGCCGCTATATTTGTAAAAAATGTAACAAAGTTGAATAAGATATATCTCTATATAAATAAAAATGTAAAGAATTCTATTTAGGTTTATAATTGAGTTTAAATAAAAGTAAATTTGGACGAAATTTTATGAAAGTTCATCATTTTATATACATTTAGTTCTAAATAAACCATTATCTAAGTTAAATCATTAAAACTATTACTTCTTTAATCACGGGTCATTTTGACCGCACACGAAATGTCGATAGGTTTAGTGTTAAGTGGATAACCCTATATATGGGATATAGAAGCAGCGGCCTACAAAGGCAACGAACTAAAAACGAAGAAGCCTGGGAACGGATTTGCAGAAAAGCACGGAATCCGTGGATTACGTTTTAATTCTGTTAATACCGAACGACAGAACGTTCGTCGGGCGGCATAACGAAACCTATAAATTTCTTGCCTCTCGACGGTTTTGGGATAAGTGGCGTGTCGTCTCTTTATTTCTTTTAAATGTGTCAACTCCGTCGAAAGGGACAGGAGTATTACCAGTTGATCCTCTCGGAAGAGGCGCAACATACAACTATAGTTGAATTCCACTTAGGTTCGTTTAATTATCTAATTATATTTCACTCCTCTCCCTCAAGATCAATTAGTGGACGTTTAAAGCATCTAACGACGACCAGAAATTCGGAAAAACGAGCATAAACTCAAGTATTGCAAGAGAAGAAAAATTGTGATTTATTTGTTCTGCTTAATCTATAACATTAAAACGAAGTGTAGCACGAATTACACAAAAAGACCTTAATCTCTTAGATACCATGTGCCACTATAGTGGCTTTTGCGGATGTCATCTTACCACGCGCCACTACAAGCGTTCTAATTTATCATCCTATATTATATAAAGTAAGTTTCCAAATCGCATTTGTAAACATATCTGTCTGCATCATATATGATTGCTAAGTCATAAAATTGGACGAATGTCTTTGAATCTTCCATCCATTCCGCTGCCCTACGAATAACATCAATATTAATATCTTTATTCTTAGTAGTAAAAGTCGAAGTATATCGACGGTCTTGAGGAAAAAACCCGTTTATGTCAATATTACCATGTACTCTACAAGGCGCGTTTGATTTGAACGAAATGGTTCTCTCTTGAATTTCTAAGTTGTTGCGCTCGAAATAAATAACTATCTCAAATTAAAATAGCGCAAACATTTCTTTCTTTCTTGTATAAAGCTATAGTGAGTAAAGATTGTTTTCTATTTAATGCATAATTCTTTACCTTATCAGATATTCTTATTTCCAACGAATCGGATTTTCTACCAATTTTCGAGCTTTATAAGTCTGTAATCTGATAAAATCTGAATACAATGATCAGCGATCAAGGCAAGTAGAGTAATTGTTTTCAAGGATAATATTTCTGAAGATAAAGGATCATTTGAATTAGCTAAAAGAGCTAGAAAATTAAGGACTATTTTTAGACTTTATACCTGGTTATATGCCTGGTTTGAATTCCATAGTCTTATCTTCGCTACACATTTGAAAAATCTTCTTATTTTTTCGTCATATTCTGCTTCTGCTTCTGCTTCTAATAAAAGAGAGATTATCGACCAAAGACTATTGAGTGAGTCGTATTTAGCACCTTTCTCAATCTTTTAATACAGACATTCAAGGACGTGCGAGTTGGAACTTCCAAACTGATCTATAGATTTTCCTGGCAAAAGTTCCATCATTAACCCTTTGACTACTATTGACGCCCAAGGCGTTTAGAAAACTTGCGCTTGTGACGCTGTAGGCGTCTGTAGGCGCTTAACACTTTGACTGGCACGTTGGTCATATATGAAATTGTATGAAAATTGACAGTTAGGGCATTTTAAATATAACCGATAAATAGAAGATACTTTGAAATAAAAAGTAAATAAAGAAATAAAAGAAAAATAAAAAGTCCCATTGAACAATTAAACATTTTTATTAGAACATCAATAAAAAAAAAGGGGAACAAATTTTGCATCTAACGGTGCGCTGTGTTTGCATCCATATGTAGCGGAACTCGTCGATAAAAATCATAATGGTTTTAGCCCAGTAAATCCGCTACACAAGAAATCGTGTTTACCCAAAGACGAGCTAATTATAGATCCGACAACCTTAGGCGGTACCGATCGTTAATCCAAATCCGTCGTTTTTGCCGTGATCATAGGCCCTCGAGTCAGCTATCCGAAAAGCCAACAATTGTAAACAAGGTCGAGAGCTCAGCGCCCGTTGGGATGTTTCGAGAACATCTTCGAAATTCAAATCCCATCGCCTTTCGTCAACTCCAACGCATATAAATATAGCGAACAGGGTAGCGACGCATTTGTCACGACCGGCATACTTCAAATCCGATCGACCGATGATGGAGATAGAGATGTGGCGGCCTTGGCGACAATGTATACCGCCGAAGTGCCTAATGAGTCATCTGTATCCTATCGGTCCTTCTACCGAATGTCCTAGAAGCGTGACAACGGTCAGGTACGCCTACAGGGTAGTGGGGATATTGAGGGATGACAAACAAAGAAGAAACAGATGCTACCGAAAGTCAAATTGTAAGAGCTTCAGTCTTGGAAAGTCACGGCTGGAGCTCAGAACAAAATCGCAGTCAGTGTAAATTCAGAATACAAGAAATAAATTCTCTTGTTTTTTGTTACCTTAATTTTTTTCTTTTCGTTCGAGCCCCTGTTTTTTATTTTACGTGACACATTCTTAATTATCGAGAGACACGAGCAGCAGCAATTAAGCGATACTTCTTTGCGCCGATCTATTAATGACCGCGAACCGAGACAACACGTGTATTGTACGACTAGTGTACGCGTTGGGTATATTCTAATAAACTACGTAGTTAGGTATACTCTGGTGTTTGTGAAAACTAATCACTACCTTATCACCTCACATATCTTTGAGGGGTAATCTACCCCTTATTATTATAAACATACTGACTGAAAAACTGAATGCTAATTCGGCAATTATATATTTCGTTAGTCATATATTATTTAAATATGTTTATTTATATTTTGCAGTTATTTTTTGTTTTATCTCTAAAATGATATATTGAGATAAGAGAATGGTCAGAAAAAGTGCATGCAAACATGATACAACGGATGATTCTGATTCTGAAGAAACAAATGATTTTGAAATGCCTCTTCCTGTATTGCACGAAAGCTACACCAAAACAAAAGAATGTAAAAATAAATTTTCCAGGACACAAGGAAATTTCCAACCTATAATTCACGAATTTGATAACGGGAATAGTGGAATCAAAGCAAGTGAAAAGAGCAATCATCTATTCTCGATATTTTTCAAATTTTCTTTTTGGAGGAACTCGTAGAATTCATTGGTGAGCAAACAAACAAATATTCTGAAAATAGTACAAGAGACGATGTATATAATTCTAATGCAACTACTGTTCCCGAAATGTATAATTTTTTGGCCGTTGCCATGCTCGTGGCACGAATACATAAGATATCTGTATCAGAATGTTGGTGTAAGGATAAACTGATAAGAACAGTATCGTTTGGAGAAATAATGTCAAGGGTTCGATATACACTATTACGAAAGAACCTGCATTTTAGTGAAAACAACATTAAAAATCACGATCCAATTATGAAAATACGCTATATTGCTGAACAAATAAGAACATCCTTTAAAATTTCATTTTATCCATATGGAAAATTATGTATAAATGAAAGTATCTTATTTTTCAAACAGTATATACCGTAAAAAAAGCAAGTTTGGGATTAAATCCTTTGTCTCGTGTGATAGCGTGACAGACTATATTCAAGATTTAATTGTATATTCCGGGGCAAACATAATAATATCTGAAGATATACCATCAAAATCGATAGGACAGTCTAGTAATGACACTTATAAATATAGTTTCAAAAAAGAGGGAGGTGAACGCTCTGTTACGCTTGCGAGGTTTTAGTATGGGTCGCGTTTCTGGTCGTCGCCCGCGATCCTACAATGTCGCAGGTGAATCGCCTTATTTGCCCGACGAGGAGCATTCAATGTATCGACAAGCGTGTTACGTAAAATAAAAAGAAATTTAAGAAAAAAAAGAAACTTTATTTCTTTCTCGTTTACAATACACTTCTGAGCTCTAGGCGTGACTGTTCAAGACTGACTTGGATGATTTTAGGGGGAGTATTTAAATTCTTTTATTCGTGAGAGTGGGAAAAGACTTCGATCATATATTTCGGAGAATGGATAGAGTGACCGGAGGTTATTCCGATGGTCACTTATATTAGGGCACTTGGAATTTCGCTATCTTATCGCTTTGTTTAGTCGGATTTCGTCTGTGACAAGCGCATAGTTGTCGCCAAGCAGCAGCTACTTTCAGAAACGTCGATTTCAGTCTGTTGTTTCAAAAGAATGCGGCATATGTGATCATAGGCGCGAACGGTGGCGTGATCCGAGCGTAATGGGGGTCGTCTCCCCGAGAAGACCAAGAAATGATCCAAGGTCAAAGCAGTCCTTTTTGAAGATTCTAAGAGCATACGTTGAGAGCATACGTCGAATGTATAAAGCCGCTAAGCCGAACGAACACGTTGACATTGTTTATCACTGGATAATCTGTCACTCTTTATCATTATATTCATCGTTATTAAATGCACAAACTGTTACGCCACGAGGCTTACCACAGGCTGTATTTTCTAACCGTCGCTCGTGGCCCTACAGTGTCGCAGGCAGATCGTCTTATCTGACCGCCGGATCATATACAATGTATCGACGAGCGCATTGTTGTCGCCAAGCAGCGAGCTCTCGAAACGTCGAATTTTGTCCGTTACGTTTTCCACACAAGAACGGACATACGTGATCATAGGCGCGAACGGTGGCGTGACCCGAGCATAGTGGGGGTCGTCTTCAAAATGAGACAAAGGAATCATCGAAAGACGAGCAGTTCCTACTGACGAGTCGAACGTTACACATCGAGAGGTGTGACGATCAAATTCAAACCGATTACATCGAATAATCTCGTAAAGCATTGAGGAAATTTTCTGTACCACATTCACCACACTATTATTAAATATATTATTTTATATTAACCTGTTAATACAGTGTTACATTCAGTTGAACCACCTCTGTTATCTCAACCGAAACAGGGGAACGACTATTTCGCGACGTCGATTAACAGAATCGTAGCGAGAAGTTACACCTCTCGCTGACGCGTTTTCCTAGTGACTGCGTCTCTCCGCGAACGGTCGTAACACAAACTATATCAACCTATTAATAAATAAAACATCTTTTACTTGTCTTTGCTCTAGACCCGTTTCAGTTACTACATAAACAGTAATGACACTTTTTGAACCATATCTTGGAAAAGGTCACACACTCATGACCGATAATTTGTACAGTAGTCCCAGTTTGTCCCTCGAGTTACATAAAAACTTAACCAACGCATATGGAACGGTAAGAAGAAACAGATTGGGTATACCGGAATTGGATAAAAACATAAACAAAGACAAAAAATATTAGCGTCGAAATGGATGGACAAAAGGAAAGTGTGAATGATTTCCACCTATCATTGTTCCAATATGATCGATACAAACAAGATACATTGCCTAACAGAAGAAAAAATAAATAAACTACAATGTATAATTGATTACAACAGCACAATGGGTGTGGTTGACAAAGTCGAATAGATTTTTTACAGTCTGAATTCTAGCAGAAAAAGTTTAAAATGTCGCATAATACATATATTTATAATACATATACATATATTTCTCAAGTAGAATACATGAATACAAATCAAACGATAGAAGTGCTGATAATGAGTCTTTTCGTTTGACACAAAGGCATTTTACGTCTGCATACGTAAAACATGCAGCAATTCGGAAAAACGCACGGCGCAAATATGTAATGTGTAGAAAACATAACAGAAGAAGTGAGACACGTTACGAATGTTTCAAATTGCGCCACACTTTACTAGATTATTAAACATATCGTGAAAAAAGCTTAATGTTAGTGTTAAATTTTACGTATATACACTAACAATTGAACGCAGAATGCAAACAAGTAAATAATATTGTTTTAATGTAGTGGAATTCTGTATTTTGATTATTCGAATATACTTTCTTAAAAATGCACGCCTTGCGACTGATTCGTAGTCAAAGCTTAAGGCTTCGTCATACTGCTTGTATGAAGAATCACTCAAAGAAGATATAATTTCTAATGTTTTTTGGAAGCACTTCTTAGACCGAAGCCTTCAAAATAACATCGTGGAAACCAGAGAAAGTTTCCGCCGTGATAAATGGAGATTCCTACTCGAAAAGATTAATTTACTGCTTGACGTAAAAATTAACGGCTCTTTCATGCCAGCCCGGGATTACAATAATTCCCATTGTCCTTAAAATCATAAGAAATGGAGAAAACGCGTAAAAAAGTTACTTCAATTTAATGCGAGTCTGGGGGTAGCCACCAACATGCTAATTTAACTGTTAAAAAATTCCACCAAATGTCCAAATTGGACAAATTGTGAATTTTAATAAATAACTAATAAAAAAAAAAAAATTTAATGCGAGTGTCTCTATCGTACAAGTATTCGCACCTTTAAACCATGAGACATAGATTGCGCTTACATTTTGTGTTTGTACGATTAGTAAATAAATCGATCTCGGACTTATCAAGACAATTTCCGATATTTGTTAAAACTTTATCTAGTCTACGAGATTTTCTATCAACTTCTGTATTTTCTCCGGAACTTATATATGAAGCGTAAATGCAAATATCTCTCTCTTCATACCAAGATTAAATTAAACGCGATAGATTATTGATATTCTGAAAATGAACTGCCCCCATTCTATTAACATAATAATGTAACGGTGGCTCAATGATAGCTGATGTAATCAAGTCGTAGTAAAGTATTGCAGTTTCTCAAGTCATTAATAAAACATCGTGACCCAAGACAGGCTGCCTTTAACTCGAGATCACTTGTTGGCAATTCACGTTCCTCTTCCGTCCAAAAACCACGAGATCTCTCATATCGATACGCTGCAGCCTATTCAGATAAGGAGAAATCGGAATCAATTTTGACTGAAAATTCTGTAAATTTCGAGGATCTATGTGCACAAGAAATATTTCCAAACCAGCATTGTAAGTCCGAATTCAAACCTGACAATTTCATATTTCTATCGTAGTCATTATCGATCAACTCTAGAGTTAAATATTTTTCACGTTCTAATCTTTTTGTGCGCACATGACTGTATTTTTCAGCGGGTCAACACGATACCAAATATCCAATAAATTCCGCAAAGTCCCGAATCTTGTAGGTTTTAATATTTAAAAATCTCTTCATTAATTTTTGCGTATATACACTTTTCTCGAAATTTATGATCAAATCTAGTCGCTTTGAACTATTACACGTCAACTCAACAAATCTTTAACGTTGCTCGAACGAATCGACTAGAATTAAAAATTCGTCTAAATATATCACGAAACGAATACCTTTATTTCTTAAGTACGACCGGAAATATTTCAGTATTTTCGTAAAAACGAATGATGCCATGCTTAATCCAAACGGTAGACGATTGAACTTATAACATGTTGTTAAAATCAAATCTGAAGAATTTAGTTCAACTTTGTTATGGGAATTAATATTAATGGACGTGTTTAAGGCTGACTGTACTCATAAAATACTCAGCACTTTTGATGAGAATTTTGATGCTACTCGCTGGATCTCTAATTTGATATTAATGAACTCGTTTAACTTTTTTGGGTTTAAAATTAGTCGGTAACCTCCCGCAAATTTAGATGTTAAAAATATATCCGAAATAAATTGATTCTGGGAAAAAGTACGTTCAAAAATAGCACCTTGACTTACTAATTCATTCTATTTGGCTTTCTGTAATTACGAAAAACTTAAGAATGGAAAGGTATTTCGTAACCGCTTAATTACACTGAAATCGTCGGATATTGTGCCAATTTTTTTCATTCATGAATATAGTTTTTAAGTCGACCGAATGCAGAATTTACTGGAGTTATGTGCAACCCTTTTTTAGTGTTCACACGTTCGCGAAAAGACAGTACCAAAGGGATGTCGAATCAGCGAGGGGCGTAAATCTTCTGGATTTATGTCGATGTCGCAAGGCAGCGTGGTTGCCTATAACATCTTATGCCGATACGAGGGATGACTACGTTGAAATGTGCACGATTACAGCGAAAACAGAATATGTGCACTAATAGATAATATATATAAATATATAAAAATAATGATAACTATAATTTGAGAAAAAATAGATAACGCGTAACGGACGTGAGTTGCGTGTGAATGTAAAAGTACGTGTGAAATGCAAAGTATCGAGTGAACGTTTGTATGAAATCGAAATTTTTTGATAGATGATTTTTTGATAGATGATTTGATAGATGAATTTTCTAAGGAAGAGAATTACATTGTAATTAATACTTAATTGACGTCGTGTAATAAATTCTATATAACAGGTAATAAGCTTGGAAAGCATACCGATTCTAATAATATGTACATACATACATGTTGGCAGTAAAGGAACAGAGTCTAGAAATTTACTAATCCTTGGTAATGTATAAAGGCAAACTCGATGAGAATATTAATTTTCGAAAATGACAGTGACAGCGTCCGGTAGATTCATAAACTTAATATTAGTGCTACTGACCGACTTACATTTATGGGGAGAGGGAGTGTATTGTTGTTCAATATCAAAATATCAATAGAGGGACAGAAAGCAGAAAAGTCAATCAAATGTGATCGATGTGACTGAACGTAGAAGTAATGAAAAATATTATATAATCGAACTATAACAGATTTTTATTGATCGAAATTTGGTCGAGATACATTTTAACGTGACCTAGGATAATTTATCGTTATTCATAGTAATTTATCTCCTCAGAAATTTGTTGCGAGCGCAATTCTAACGACCCCATTTTGTTATTAAACAAAAGCTGAATTCCATAACGAGCTGTCGACCACTCGCTAATTCAAAAAGCAAATTGTTGTCGAACGTTGGGTAAACCATAAGCTGTTTTAACAGTAAAATCTGTTCGACCTTTCATTGGTTAAGAGCATCTTAAAAAATTTATCGGAAATTTTTCCCGAACGAAATTGTTGAATTACATACAGTCTAAACCATTTGTTGACTGTAGGTGGTGTAGGTTGGTGTAGACCATTTGTTGAAAACTCTATCATCCCATCCTCCGGCGTATCGCGAAAAGTCAATAACGTTACATAGGAGGTTTTTATTAAAATATGAGATTGTGTATACTAACAGCATCTGCTTCCGTCAGGAGACTTTTTTTATTTACTACAGTGATAAACTTACCACGATATAGATGTCTCTCTGACGAAATGTTTAAAGCAGAAACAATTTTGGGAGCGAGTGTGATTACATTATAAAAATTCACGAATTTCAAGTTTAAAAATTTATTATGACCAAATAGAAGAATAATTAAATTAAATAACAAATTATTTAAAAATGATTTATTTGTATTTCTCATAAAAATGTTAATATAATATAATACATCGTATATTGATGTAGTATAATGATATAATATAACACACTATAGTACATTTAAGATATATTTAATACTATAGTACACTTAATGATATAATAGTATAATAATAATTTAATAATTATAATAATTTTGGTCATTTCCCGATCAGTTTTTCAATTTTTTTTTCAATTTTCCAAGTTTTTATAAATGCCCTCATGAATGTAGGTACATGTAGTGCGGTATCACGATTTGTCCTCGAACATAGAATTGGAAAAATGTCTACTAAACGTGACAAATGGATTCCAATCAAACTGTAACTGACTGAATTGCATTCACCGAATGAACATTAAAGACAGAACATGAGACCCAAGAAACGTATATGGAGATTCTGAAGAAAATTGCCAGTAAACATAAAAAGCGAGTACATTGTATATTATGCGATAAGTCAGAAAGAAAGCAATGAATTTCTCATGAGACACCTACGAGTTTAAATCGAAATATTTTCTATATTATTAACTATATCGAAAAATGTTTCAAAGAAAAATTGAATGGCTTCAAGGGAAGCATATTCTAATGTTATTAGTTTTTTTGTGGGTGCACGCGTAAATGTCATGCGAAGGTGTTGACTTTGCTTTTTTGAATTTTTTGAAAATTGTGTACCTTTAACACGTTACGGGCCGTACGCCACCGCACGTACGTGGCTGCGTTTATATCTGGAAGTAAATAAATTGTGAATTCGCATGATTCTGCATACCTGTGTAGCCTCGATTCTGAAATTGCGTCGGAACGTACTTCATAAGTGTGTAACGAGTATTTTTAGGAATATTATCGTCATATACGATAACTAAAACAATTTATAAAAGACGTTTATCACCCTTAACGATGCTCGATACAACTGAAAACTTTATGAACAAGAAGGGTGAATTCACGTTTCATGAATAAAAGACGATGATTCATATTTCTTGTTGACATTTCATAACAAAAAGACGACGATTCACAACCGCGGACATTAACGTTTGGTAAACACAAGCGGACATTCACGTCTTCTGCCCAAAAAGTGATAATGCGTTAATGATTAATCGATGCGGCTCGACGTCCTTTGTAAATAATTATTAGTCTACTTATGTATGTCGAAAAACTATTAGTTCGATAGGTACTTTAACTTTTATTTCATTCAGCTTATCGTATGAAAGACAGGGAAAGATGTAAGCTACTACCTGTGTATCTGTTTTAACGTAAACTAACATTAATTTGGATCTGGTAACTTGTAATAGTATACAACATTTAATCCAAATTTATCGTGTTTAATACGTAGTAGGATATTGCTAATTTCACGATTCTCATTATCAATATTAAAGTCATTATTTTTAATACTAATTTATTGTTAAAATAATTTAAGTTATTATTTACAGATATAATTGTAAAATAGAAAAGATGGTATTCTACTGGGGGTAGCTATCCATATGTTATTTAGCAATTAAACCAGAAAATTTTACCGAATGTCCAGCCGGACAAATTGTAAAGTACAAATTAAATAATAATAATAAAATAAATAACTATTCCACTGTATATATGTACATTAAAAAAAATGAGACATATTAGGTTGCTGCAGCGTTTAAATCGTTTTTAGTACAATCATCCTCGCTTTACAATTATTATAATTTCATGACAAAAAAATAAAAGAAGAAAAAGGAGGAAAAGACAATTTTTGAGATTTTGAAACAATTTAATCCAAAACTTTCTTAAAGAAACAGAATTATTTTTTATCTTATTTAACTAATTAATTTTGAAGAAAAAAATTAAATATGTACTTTGATTTTCCGATTCTTTTGTTATATAATACATTTTATTGTTTTCGATTACTTAATTTATTGAATGATTAATAAAATGTAATTTCCTATGAATGGAATGTTGCAACAAACTAAGTATTAAACATTTGTTTTATTATATTCTAACAAAAGTTTCTAACTCAAGCACCTTTATATTTCACAGCACGTGTAGAGCTTAAAATATCTGAGACATAGATTAATAAGCCTGAATTCGTGTTTCTGACAGATAAGATTGAACGGGCGATTCTTCTCTTTCTTTATTCCTCCCTTGTTTTAGCGCATAGGTACATTTCTCTTTTATTCAAACTTAATCCAAGCTGTATCCATTGTAAGATTATGACAGAAATTGTAATAAACATTCTTAATGTTTAAATTTTTTATTAATATTAAAAAAGACGTTTTTATTTCTATAAAATGGCATGGATAAATTTTATATGAAAATTAGAAATTGAAACAACATATGTATAAATATTGTAGAATACATATAAAATTCTTTTTCATTTATACAAGTATCTGTTATTAAGACATTTTTTACACAGAGCAAGCATAGCAAATAATATTAAACTGAAGGAAATAAGAAGGAAATATTTACACATTATTGGTCCCTAATTTTTGCTAACCATATTTATGATTTACTATATTTTCATATATAACACATTTAAGTATGTATTTATGTAGAGAAATTAAAATAGAGGAGAAAATCTTGATCTTATTGTCACTCACTTAAGAAATAATGGAAACTAATAGAAAATATTTGCTTCATTCATGAACATTCATTCAATGTTACATTAACCTAAATCACAAATTACATTTAACAATTATATTTTGAAATATGAATATTTACATTACGGTAGCTTGTATTCACTTCAACTTACCGTTACGATAAAAATAACGATGTAATAATCATGTGGAAAATAACGATAACCAAAGCGCTATAAATAATGTTACATTTCTCGATCGATTATAGCTAAATTTTTATAACGAATATTTCGATTAACTGATTGCACGCGATATACTTGTGCATACTCTGAGAAGCTTTGAAGATTAAAGACCAAGAAAAGCATTGCTGATAATGAACAAGAGAGAATGATAACTCGAGTTCATACTCGAGTATATTTATTAAATATTAGATTGCACGCTATACACGAAACATTTTGTTTATTGGATAGACCGATGCTTATTCTACAAATATAATTTGCAATAGGTTTAAGATTCGTTTTTGGATACATGCATTATACAGAGTGATTCATAAATGCAGGTTCCATACTTCCGGGGTTAAATTTACTGAATCCGTTCTTACTATAATGAGGAAACAGAGCGAAAACTTTGAACATTTTCCTTAATCATTCACAATTCGAAAACTGAGGTACGTAAAACGTATGTTCATATGTCATTTTTTATTTGTTTTAGTATGTAGGTACGATGAATTATTTATGACTCAGCTTTATATATTGTTACGTAAATTTGTTATATAAACAAAGATTTCAAGAACATATTGGGAATAAATTTTCATCATTTTTTACTTTTAGACATTCGTGAATGCATTACATACTCTTCTTTTTATGAAATTAGGATATGATTTTAACGCAGGTAATTTTCTCACTTGAAACACTCTGCTGTAATCATTTATGCGAAAGTGAATTTTATGAAGAAATTACAGCATAACATTTATATTTCCCGATCGGTCAGGCGAACCTTGAATTATTACTCGAATCGCTATAATTCGAAAACCTTTGCATTATTCAATATACTAATAAATCACAATATTTAATAAAATCATCTTTGGCATTAATGATATGTTTAAATCACTATGCATGTTTTATAGTATTTTTTCACTATGCTTGCAACAAATATCTTGTAATTTCTACAATGATTACAAAACGTATTTGCACATTACTGTTTTCATTTTAACACTTGCATATCTATTAATCAAGTCCATGTGCACCAAATTTCGCATCATTTTGTAGTACTTTCATATGAGTATAAAAATTTGACAATATGGAAATGAAGATACACATACACATTATACACTACCGTACATCAATATTTAAAAACTTGGTGCAATACAATCAAAGCATTGATATTTTTATACTTTTAACGCTATAATAGAAGACTTTTTGCCATAACTGGGATCCAATGTTCTGCTAAACTGAAGTTGAAACAAGGAATATAAATAACTTTTTTTACACGAGGAGAGGAAAATGGCTTTATGCCACTAGCCACACTGACAGGTTGTATCGGACTCGAAATGGTAATGCTCATATGATGGATATTCGTCACTCTACGATACGGCAAACGTAATACTTTGGCAATCTAATAAATAACTGGTATTACATAAAATCAACAGAAACTTTAAGAATGCGATCGAGGACACATTTTAATCAGTCTAACTCAGATATTTGTGGATGCAATTTTCATCCACTTTCAATTATGGCTCTAATACTAAATATTAATTATTGTTTTTTTTTTTCGATATCCACTAACTATATATAGTTGCTTAAGATTGGATCAGAGGCGAAAATTATATTAAAGAGTTGTATTTTAAGTGTATCTTATTTATATATTTGCAATTGTTTGAAAGTATCCAAATACTCATGCACGATAGTATATATGTAAATAAAACCTGATAAAAAGACGCATCATTAGGAGATCACTAATACCTTTTGTTGTTGCGGTAGTGCGTACGGTTTTTCAAATTCGTTTCAGATTTTATCAATATAATCACGATAATCTTATCTCATAACGGTCTGAATGAAATTTCAAAAAATTTCGTATAACACACGATGATATATTTATACAAATTTTCTACGCCTAGAGTGCGTATACCCTTGTGGGCCACTATTACATATAGTGAAATGCTATGATCCGATTACGTTGATTTTTGAAAGCTAATATGCAAGGTATGAATGAATTTATAGTGAATATGTGAAGTCTTGTAAGGCTATTTTGTTTTCCTACAAGCTTTATATTTTTAGATTCATTGACATCGAAATTATAAACTACTAACCTACATGTTTATTTCTTCTGCCTTGAGAAATCTACCCATGTTTACATAAACAATACGAATATTTTACATATTTTATAATGTTACAGCGACATCTATATTTAATGATGAACAACTTCACGTCACTACATGGATTAGATAAATATATAAAACGAATCATGTATAACTATACTAAAAACAATCTGCAATCTGAAGAGACTATAAATACGTACAAATTACGTAAAATCAGTAGCGTAAGAAAAATATGTTGGATCTCGAAATTAATATGAAATTGGGTGTTGCATATCAAACAAATTGGTTAAATGAAGTGTGTTATGTTTAATCGGCTGTTAATAGCCATATCAACTATTGTGATATGTTATTGGCGACTTAATAATTATATTTTATTAAAATTTCTTCAGTATTGTTTTATAGAAGAAGAATTAATATAAATAAGTGTATGAATGAAATTTATTTCTACTATTACAAGGAGGTTGTTACATTTTTATTTCTAGTTTCTTACACTTTATTTCTTACACTTATACATATATTCTCACATTGAGTTCTTAATTTCTATATTAAATTGCTATGAAGAGAAATTAATATTAAAGTATGATCTAGTAACAAAACATTTGTTTCAGATAAGATGAAGTGATGCACAATTTTTTTCGTATTACATGTATGACATAATGGACCTTTTTTTCAAGAAGCACGAGTGAGTTAATCTTGTGCGATTTATCTTGATTCTTGAAATTGCCTGCACCTGCCTTGAAAGGGAATTAAATGTGTGGCGGCACTCGACCGCGGGAATTTCCAACGGCTTCGCGACACAAAGCGCTATATCTTTAAAGCGTAAGGCCGACAAGCCTAATGTACCATCGATATCCCTACGATTCTTTCGCCGAATATTTGGAAGAATGCATACGCGGCATCCGTCGCGGACTTCTAACAAACGCGCGCGTAGTGGGGATATCGAGGGGCAACAAAGAAAAGAATCGGTGTGGTTTTGAATCAAAAGATTCATTCTGCCCCGAGCTGCGAAGTGCGAAAGGTTAAGCGAAGCAAACACAATTAGAGAAACAAATAGTCGACTCTTGATAGTTCAGTGCCAATCGTTATTTGTTGTTAATTGTTAAGAGTTTAATAAACGTTATTGTTGAAAATTTAGAGTATTTCTTGTGGACACCTTCACCGACGACCACCTCAAATGTTAACTTGTTTTCATGAAAATTATATGTCATAATTAATAAAAGTGGGACATTTATCGTTACAATAGTCCCTTCAAATTGCTTTTTTTTTAAATGGCAAATTTCATATCTAGTTATCCTACATTGTGATACATTTATTTAAAACATCGATATTTACAATTATGATCAAATCAATCGTTTCAAATTTATCAGAAATTTACAAAATACATAGTATTGAGACCATAAATCATAACCACACTTCTATACCTATCACGTACGTTAGCCTGGTAACAAATATTGATTTACGCTCTAGAATGCTAAAGGGAGACTATTGTTTGAATTTATTGTATTGAAAACTCGAAACAATAAAAATAAAACAGATATATATATATATATATATATATTTAAAAATCGGACGCCGTTCAGTTTTATTTCGTTCTAAGCAAACAAAATCGTATATTTTTACCTTTTAAAAATTATTATTTTTACAGTATGAATAAAGAAAATATTAACAAAAAATATATTTATAATATTTATCGCGAATACAAACTTACAAAAATGAATAATGGTTAAATGTACAATTAATGTCAATAAATACTGTGACTTATTAGTATAACGAATAATTGATTGTTTAAATAGTATAATGCCCTTTGCAATACTATTGCAACGCTATTGAAGTTTCAAAATATTTTGTATTACGTACGTAAATACATAATAACGGTGGCTTGCTGTACAAATATCGTGTATTCAATGTAATGTTTTCAGGATATAAACAATTCTAAAAATTCAATGATACCTCATAATTAAATACGTACTTCTTGCATTGTATTTATCTTTATCAATGCTATTATAAAATTAATTGCAAATTGTGCATTGATCCCTTTTAGGAACATAAAATGTCAAAGATGGACGGTTCTCGAAAAAAATTCTATACATATACATTAAATGCAGTAAATTGAAATATTATTTTTGATAAATTTATGAAGTAGGCATACATAAGTATCATTTTTATACATCATAAAGAAGCAGTCAAGAACTATTTGCTGCATAGAAAAACTGAAATTTTACAAAATTTGGATATACAACATTGTGTCATAAACCATCGATATTACGTAATACATATATACCATTCGAGTGTTCTTTTGTGAGTCACTATAAGTTTTCGATACTATTTATCCGTTTCTCAAGCTTTGTAATGTTTCTAACGAATTCTTTCCATCATTTCATCAATGTCCTGTATTTCATATGTCAACACAATCAAATACTCCTTTTGGAAAGCTACCACAGGCTAGAAACACCTATCTTACTACTAGCATCTGTAAGGAAAACTGGCGGCTTTTGAGCAAAAAATTCACGAGAAAAAGCCACCACCTTCACCGAATATCTACAAAAAATATCTAAAACCCAAGAATCAAATACACTCGCAAATAGCACAATTACGAATCTACTCGCGGAAACAACCCCAGAACATTCATAAGACATAAAAAGTACTACAGTAAAAGAAGTTAAGTTTTGTCTGCGATAGACATTAAAATTAGAAACATCTCCACTTGGACTTAATTAACGATAAAATTATTAAAGAACTTTCTTCGAAAGCAATCAGGATGCTTATAATATAATCAAATTTAATGCTATACCTGGAATTAAATATTTCCCTACCTACCCCACGCTGCCCTATTATATGGACAGTTTTGGGGTTAATGTACCCTGTGGAAAGGACAAATTTTGATGGACGCGCATCAAGTAGGAATCTGCAATTTATTCTTATCAAAACAACGTGTAGCATAGAAAGTAAAAAGCAGATATACGTGTAATATATACAAATTTATAAAATCATTACAATTTATTCATTTATTACTTATTTAAAAAAGTGCGTTACAACCGAATGTTACAACCTTCCGAGTGAGACAAAAATTCCGTTTTATCCGTGTTTTTCGTTCGTGCGCTTTACGTTCGAAGTCGGACCATGACCTTTGCACCATAACATACCGCAGCTAAACAATGCAATTTTACTATGACTATACCATAACTATAGATTCTATTGAATTACACGAATACAGTGGCTACGGATATACAATGATTAAAGATTATGTTCAATTCTATGAATTGGCAATGTAATTAATTACAATGGTTATATAATAAATCACTTTATGTGCATCGCCGTGTATGTGCTTGAATACATAGGGTTGGATATTATTCAGCTTGTTTTGAGACCGTCGGCCTGACAAGTCTCTGAATCCTGCCCGCGGTGTTGGATCTTCGTTGTTCATTGGTAAGATGATTGCAGATGTTGGCCATCAGCCGTTTGACAACCTCAGTGGCTGTCCTTATTGAGATGAATTTGGCCACCCTTGCCTTGAAGCATCTCGGTGATACGGTCGAATCTCCAACGTGAAGGAAGAAGGCAATCCTCCTTGACCACCGCTATAGTGCCCAGGCAAAAATCCTCTGGAGTAGCGATGCGAATAGCATCCACGAAATTTCCACCGTTGTTAGAATGAATTTCTCCAATTTATATAGGATAATTTCTAAATTTCTCTGCATACAATGAACCAATGGAAAGAATTTAAGAATGCGTCTGTGGACTCGTAAACATCGATCGACTGCAAAGGATCATCTCTCCATAAAAATGACCGTTGCTCGCGTGTTATAAGAACTTGATTATACGATTATACACGTCTTAACGCAGTGCTCTGTATAAATTCTCTAATTTATCGTCAGCTGTGCACAATGGACGTTTGAGCCTCTCAGCGCTAACAAACGATACAAGACGCGATTGTAATTTCTGAGGGTCGCACTTATTGTTAGTATGTTCGTTCGAGAAACGCCTCCAAATCTACTAGTTTCCATGCGGCATTATAGTTGTCGTCGGACATTGCCAATGCTTTAAGCGTCCAGATCATCCTCTCTTTACTGTAGACTTTAAATATAAATAGTGAAATTGCTCAATGTTGCTCAAGGATTCGTTTTGATTGATCAGCGATTCAAAGTTATTGCGGAAGTAATCGCAAATGATGCGTAAAAGACAGTGGAATGGACGGTAATTTTATAGTAGCCGGCTGCGGACACTGCAGAAGACGCACTCGTTTCTAATTGCCTGATTCGCGCTGTTAACTGCGAGAGTATCTTTGAAACGAATAACCACCTAGACATTTCCGAGTCTCGTACATCAATTTAAAATAAAGATTTTGAAACTCTTCCGTTAATAAAATGTGAGATTCCTCCTCCTCACTTCCCTCTTCGAGGTACGAATGAATTTGTTGCTGAATAAACAGAAAGCGATCCATCAGCGGTGCACTCTTAACGATCCAATTACAAATGACCTCGATAGGCGCAATCTTTCCTTCCGTTTTCCAAAAATTATCGAATCTCGCGAGGGCTGATCTAATTTGAAGGCGTTCAAGTTTCAGTAAATCGTAACCGAACCCCCTTCTTAGTGTAGTCATCGTTCAACGCAAAACAAGCAATATACAAAACTCGACGATTCACTGCAATGCAAGTTCGTGAAGATGTTTGTTTGTCAACGACTGCAGGCTTCACACCTAGCTACTGCGATGTGCCTCGTCTTGAGTTTCCAGTACGCTGATTACCGATTGATATCCCTCTGTCAACTGATCTCTGGATCCGGCATGTGCTTCCTTCGGATCTGACTCTCGAACTTCTTGCACGTGATCTCTGACTGACTTTGCTTCTTCTTAGCACACTAGCACTATGAACCAGACTGACTCGTCACACTGAGTATCGACCTGATCGCGTCCGAACAAACTGGAATTGTGAGCCGGTTGACGAAGGAAAGTAGTTTATAAACCCACCCCCAGAAAGTAGTTCTTCAGTCCCACTCCATAACCATTAGTTTTCGTAAGGTGGAAAACAATAGTTATGGATGACTGATTTCCCCTATTGGCCGACTACCGATCGCTTAAAATAAGGGTGGAGGAGGATAAAGATTTCCTTAATTCACCGAGTGGTTTACGATACTCTTGAGCCTTCAGGAATTTTCAGGCCTACACCCTTCTTAGACCCCATTCAGCAGAGTCATAAACCCTTACCTATCCAATTGTCTTGAACAATTACCGTTCAAATATTGAGGAAATTAATCGCATATTCATAAAACTAGAATTTAGCATTAAGAAAGTTTCTTATTCTTGTAACGGCACATGAGTCAGAGGATAAATAAAATTATATTGTTGTTTTGTATCCAGACTGCAGATCTTGTATCAGATTGCAAGTAATAGTCTGGTCAAAATAGAAATTTCAAAGAACAGAAATTCCAACGGAGCTAAATTTTGGTAGAGAACTTGGGTACACCAGTAGAAATGAAGGGTGAAAAGTCCCCATTGATCCCATGTGTGCTAAAAAAATTATTCAAGCTTAAAGTTAAAATTTTCTGATTTTTTTAATTTTTCTTGAAAACGGTAAGTTTTATCGAAAATATAGCCCAGACAAAAATTGGAGATCATAAAATTATCTACAAAAATGTTCCGCATATTTTTTTCTTAAGAATCACCATTCCTAAGATATCGCCATTCTAAGAGTTGAAAGAGTTACAGTCTACATGATATGCACATAAATACCACATATATACATAGTCAGGCACTTAATATAAGTAAATATGCCTATTCGTATCTCTTATATCTTCAAACCATACAATTCTGAGAATATACACTCAAAAGAAACTCAGTCCCTTAGCCAGTCCCTTCTATATACCCGCATGGCCTTGATCAATGTCTGCCTACTCTATTGTCCATGTGACGACGCTCATGTGCCTGCTTTTTTAAAGTGGCTTAAGTGAAATACTTGAACGTTTCTTTTGAGTGAATACATGTATTTATTTCTAGCGTCTACTATTACGCTTTGTACCCATTAATATTTTGAAGAAATGTCACAATCGTGCTTTATTTGCAATAAACTTTTGACGGAAGATGAAATTGTTACAGTTAGTCGTGAAATGAAAACTTTGATCGATGCAAGTATCGAAAGAGGCGATGGGTTTGTTAATTATCTGAGAAGTGCAAAGCCTGTAACAGTTCACGTGGATTGCCGAAAATCATACATCCGGAAAAGTTCAATTGCTGCTATCAAAAGACAACATGAGGATGGACAAGCTACTACATCAAAAGTTAGTCTACCTCGTACTAGAGCACGAGTAAGGAAATCCGACTTTTGTTTTAAAAAATATTGCTTATTTTGTGGTGATGAAGCGGATGAAGAGGCTGAAAAAAATCGCTGCATCGTCGACAAAAAATTTATAACGTTGCTACACTTTCATTCAAAGAATCCGTTTTGACAGTAGCTCAGGATCATTCTGATGACGTGTATGACGAGTATGATTTAGTTGCTGTTGAGGCTAAGTATCATGACAAGTATCAAGTTCAGGCATGGCTAGGCAATTAACTAAACCCCGAATACTGGGGTTGGAAATTAACAATCAATATTTTATTACATTTTATATTATACTTATAATACTATACTATACTATTACATATAATATTATATTTTATACCGATTCAAACAATCCTCCCACCTGCTCCGGAAAAACTCCTAAACACTATTTTTTGCAATTGTAAAAAAGGTTGTAGTGTTAAATGTGGCTGTAGAAGAGTAGGGTTGTCGTGTTCACCAGCGTGTACTAATTGCCAAGGCCAGTCTTGCTCGAATGTTCAATCGAATCCTATAGACGAAGATCTGTGTGATATCGATGAAGAGACAGCTGATTCATGTTCAGTTGAACAATTTATGGACATCCAGCAAGAAGAAGAGGAAAAAGAAGAAATCGAAGAAGACATGGCTGTTGAAGTCGAATTTGAAGAGTATGAATCAGATTAAAATATTAACATAAATTAGAACTACAGTTTAAAATAATCACCTATATCACAATGTCAATATCACTAATCATCTTGCGGTAAATACAGTATTTTCCCATAAAGCTCCGTCATAACAGATCGTGAAAGAAAAAGCGCCAAGTACACTACCTCATAGGTCGTGTGGAAATGGGTGCGTATCATGTAGAATGTAAGTCCTTCAACTTTTAGAATGGCGATATCTTAGGAATGGTGATTCTTGGGAAAAAAGTATGAGAAACATTTTTGTAGATAATTTTATGATCTTCAATTTTTGTCTGGGCTATATTTTCGATAAAACTTTACTGTTTTCAAGAAAAATTCAAAAAATCCGAAAACTTTGACTTTGATCTTGAATAACTTTTTTAGCCCGCATGGAATCAATAGGGAATTTTGGCACTTTATTTCTACAGGTGTACTCAAAGTCTGTACCAAAATTTAGCTCCGTTGGAATTTCTGTTCTTTGAAATGTCTATTTTGATCGGACTATATGCTATATACGCAACATAAGAAGAATGTTGAGTTGGCTGTATCGTACTGACCTATCTCATTGCTTCCAATAATGTCAAAAGTGCTTGAGAAGATGATGTTATCTAGAATACTGGATATCATTTCATAAAAAGGTCTTTTTACGCATCAATTTGGCTTCTAGAGAAATCATTCTACGATCAAACAAGGTAGGTAATAGAAACAAGATTACTGAAGCTATAGAACAGAAACAATATTCTACCGCTACATTTCTCATCATCGAAAAGTTTGATAAAGTGGAGGCCTGCTATATAAAATAAAACTAAACCTTCTTATCGCCTTTTATCATGTAATAAAGTCTTATCTCAAGACCAGAACATTTTTGGTGAAAATACAAGGCAGTATCTCTGACATTCACAAAATCAGACCTGGCGTTCCCCAGAGTAGCGTCTTAGGCTCATTCTGTACACCTCCCTATACCAGTCGATAACTCTAGTGGTCCAGATAGTGCACTATTCACATTTGCAAATGACACAGCCATAATAACCACTTACGATAAGCCCGTGGCAGCTTGTCATTTACTTCACAAACACATCGAAACTTTGGACTTTGGCTAAATCAACGGAGAATAATATTAATTCTGAACAAATGCAATCATATTATTTTCACGTTAAAGAAAGCCAGTATACTTCCCATTATGCTCAACCATACTACACACCATACTACAAACTAAAATATTCATTTAGGTTCATATCTGAACTCCAAATTTACCTGGAAAAATCACATTTACGAAAAGATAGGACAAACTCAAACTAAAAAGGAAAGTATGCAGTAAGTAAGTAGTATTGGTTTACTAGTAAATATTTCAAACTCGATTAAGCATTCCGCACACGAAAACACACCGTTGCTATATAAATCAATCATAAAACTTTCAATCTATAATTCTTAAAACAGTAGTCAATGCAGGTTTGTTTTCGCAGCGTGAAGGTTACATGTGTGGATTTTTTTTCATTAATTTTGAAGCCCCATTTATGGAACCACTTTTCCATAGCGTCGAGACCTCGCTGGAGAGTGGATGAGGCAATTATCGGGTTGGCGTGGGACGCTAATAGCGCTGTGTTGTCAGAAAATGTTGCTATAGTTATTTCTGTTGATATTGGTAAATCGGCAGTGTAGATGGAGAACAGAAGGGGTCCGAGGACACTGCCTTGGGGTATGCCCGCTTCTACTGGGAAAGTGTGGTAATGGCGTCTTCGTATTTAACCATGAATTGTCTTTTGGTTAGGTAGGACTTTAGGATGGAGTAGTAAGTGTGTGGTAGGACTTTTTTAAGTTTGTAAAGAAACCCTTCGTGTCATACTTTGTCGAATGCCTGTTGAATATCAAGGAATACCGCTGAGCAGTATTTTTTCTTTTCGAGGGTTTAGCTGATATTGTGTGTTATTCGGTGGATTTGCTCTATTGTGGAGTGCTGCTTCCGAAAACCGAATTGGTGATCTGGCAGAGTTTTCAGATCCTCTAGGAGTGGAAGGGGTCGATTCGTTAGCAACTTTTCGAATAGTTTAGACAAAGTGGGTAGAAGGCTATTTGGACGATAGGAGCTAGTTTCGTGTATTGGTTTTCCCGGTTTAGAGATGAGCGTAATTAGTGACGTTTTCCAGGTTTTGGAATAGTATTCAAGGCGAAGAATTGCGTTGAAGATTGAAGAAATGAGTGCACCCTTTTACGGGTAGTTCCTTAATTGCTTTATTACTTATTTGATCATGTCCCGGTGCTTTCCTGGGGTTCAGACGATGGATTAATTCAGTAACCTCTAGAGAAGTGAAAGGTTTAATGGGAGGAAACATTTGGAAGGGAGAATGCAGGTATCCTGTTATTTCCGGAGCGGTATTGGAGGAATGAGGTTTAAAAACGTTGGATAGGTAGTTGGCGAACAGGTTGGCTTTTTCTATAGAGCTTCGTGCCCATCCGCTTTGCGGACAGCGAATTGGTGGTATTATTTGCGGGGGACGCGTGAGTTTCCTGGAAGCCTTCCATAGTGAGTAGTTGGAGTCGGCAGAGGGGGACAAATTGATGAGATACTTTTGGAAACAGTCATTTTTGTATTTTTTAATGATTTTGGTTAACTTCCTGGTTGCGTTGTTTAGTTTGTATTTGTCGTCCGGTGTTCTATGGGTTTGCCATACTCTTCTTAGTCTTCGTTTTTCTGTGATTTTGTTTAATATGTAATGGGGATATTCGTGTTTGCTCATAGTAGTCTTAGTAGCCTACTAGCTACGCTAAGAGAAATATTATGTCGGGTTGTGTAACTAGTGCTTTCGAATTGATAACTGACAAACACATAATGGAACACATAAAAGATTGCGCTGAAATCGAGGCACATCGAGTTTTGAAAAAAGACTGGTCAATCACAGTTGTTGAGTTACATAGTTTTTTATGAATTCTATATGCCCGGGGCGCATATGCTCAGGCAAGCTTCTTATCTATAGTCGAAAAAATGGGAACCCGCTTTCTTCGCAAACACAATGCGCAGAGATAAATTTACAGAAATTCTGTAAATACGCTTTGACAAAAAAAAAAAAAAAAAAAAAAAAAGAGAGTAAAAGTCCTCCTTCTAAGCATCAAACATAAAGGTGTACGAATAGAAGATAATTATAAACGTGTTCCAGAAACCATTGCTTTTTATAATAAAACAAAGTATGGTGTTGACCAAATGGCACGCAAATATAGTGTGAAAGCAAGGAGTTTCCGATGGCCCCTTCAAGTCTTTTTCAATATTTTGGAATTGGCAGCGATAAACGTGTCACGTAAAATAAAAAAGGAGTAGCTCAGACGAAGAGAAAAATAAAAGGTAAAAAAAATAAAGAAGGGAATGTATTTCTTGACACTTAGTTTACACTGATTACGATTTGGTTCTGAGCTCCAGCCGTGACTTTCCAAGACTGAACTTCTTACAATTTGACTTTCTGTCAATTGATCTGTGGGATCTGTTCCTTTTTTCTTTGTCACCCCTCAATATCCCCATTACGTCGTAGGCGTACGTGACCGTTGCCATGCACCCCTTTCTTCTAGAACATTCGGCGGAAGGACCGCTGGAACATCGATGACTCACTAGGCACTTCGGCGATATACATTGTCGCCAAGTGTCGCCACATCTTTACCTCCATCATCGGTCCATCGGATTTGAAGGGTGCCAGTCGTGACAAACGTGTGGATATTATATAAAGAGTGCGCCAGACCGAAAATATCCAGAAAGGAGTTTATATTTTGTTTAGCCGACGGATTAGCTGGAGAAAACAAGGAGAACATTTGCCAAAGATCAGACGCTTCATTTCTATCACCTTCAACGTCAGGAGTGCGAAAAAGTTGCCAAGTGGGCTTCTGCAAAAAAAATAGAAGCACTAATTGTTGTATATATTGCAAAAAGATCGTATGCGGAAAATGCACAAACAAAATTCAGTATATTTACAAAAAATGTGCTCAATAAATATGATTACCCTATACCGTTAATATTATTGTTATCTTTTTCGTGATAATTTTGAAAAAAAGACTTTTTACTTATTAATAATTTATTTAAACGTGAAGTCTAATAATGTTCAATTTAGATTTAACTTGAATAAATCGATTTTTTAAAGAAAATGCGTATTTTCGTTTACCCGTCAATTTGACGGGTGCTCGTAGAGATAGGTATATAAGTAACGGCCATAAACCGAGTGTTAATAAAGAGATTGAATATACACAAACTTACAATAGTTACGGTATGAACGGCTACAGTTAGGTGTATAGCGGTTCATAAAAGAGTTTTATCGTATATTATATGTCGGAGATGGAGAGACACCGGAGCCTTCCGTCGAAACCGGAAAAAAACCCCTAATATTGTAGTTTGGATTCCACCATAGCCGTAGTTAAACAATCACCGTCCTTCAGCCCGATTGTAATTGCCTGCAATCTATGATAATGAGTTTGGGTTCGAGGTGACAACCAGTCACCGAACGTAGCCGCGGTCAAGGGACGAACATTTTTCTAACAAAGTCATGAAAAAGTCTATAGCCCTTCATAAAAAGAAATAGTTGTAACGGCACTCGACAGTAAGCATACTAACGGTTTCTGTCTCATGGCTCGTCATAAGCAGACCCTATTTTATGGGTAGGTCGATTGCCGGTTGCCGAGACATATTCGCAAAACATCTGCAGCCAGCCTAATGACCCGTCATAAACCTTAAACCTTAATTAACGAAAATAGGCAAACAGTCTTTTCGGCGAATGACACTTCCTAAGACTGACCAATTAACAATAACGGCAATTTCCCTCACTCTCCGAATGAAGACTTGTCTCCACGAATATAATTTATTTGTCAAACCTCACATCTCCATACTTGTGTCAATAAACTCTGGATCATACCTTGACAATGGCTACTACTGGTGAAGATTCGTTGCCTGCCCACACCTCCAATCCTACTGCCACTCCGACATATATAACAACAGCAACAATGATAATAATATATTTTACTATTTACTATATATACTACTTTATATGTTTACTATTTTTGGTAAACATTCATAAAAAAAGTCACGTGTAAAGCTCAATATTTTGAATAATTGCTTCCTTTACATATAACCGGCGATCAGCCTTAGTTATCGGGTTATATCCAAAATTATCCTGCTGCTTAGCCTCAAGTTTTCAGGCTGGATTTGGTTAATAATAATATTAATCCAACGCTTTGTGCATCTTATCGATATTGTCGATATTAGTTGGAATATGTTAATGTCACTAGCAAAGGTGTTAATATAAAAACGATCGCATAAACAGATCTCGACACTTGCTAGGGAAAATCGTTCGAAAATTGGATCGTGTAAGATCAACATAGAGATCAATAAAGTTCTCATTCTGCGAGACAGACAGAGATGAGTAAAGTATCTCTGTCTGTATCTGAAACTTTCATAACACATCACGTATACGCAGACCGAGTACCTTGTCTTCTATGTAGATCTTTTACGATCCATTTTTGTGACGGTTTCTTCTATGCTTTCGATATGAGTCTCGAGATCCGTTTATACGATCGTGAATATAAATAATGTTGGCCGGATTAATATTACTACTGACCCAATCCAGCTTGAAAACTAACGCCGAGCGATATTTCTGCATATAACTCGAAATCGAAGAAGAGTCTTCTCTTATCAGCTTGCAAGAAAATTCTTAGCTTATAATGTAGAAAATTACTTATAATTTAGAAATTAGTAAACCTGAAAATATAGAAGTTGTCAAATAAAACAGTTTTGCAAAGCTTGACAATTCTATTGTCAATTCATTATTGTCTCATATTTGCTTCTAAGAGTCAATTTAATTGCGTCGTAGCATTCTACTATACATATTATGGCCTGCGGATTGGCTTTGTTGCGTATAAGCCTTCAGTCAATGTCACTGATCATTAAGCATAACAAGAAAGAAAGAAATGCTATATTCTGCAATGATGCAGATATCCATACACGGCAAAACACTTTATTTATTCTTCCTTTACCTCTTTCATTCCGTTCAAACTTCCAGATTGTGCTATAAAAATAGAAGAAGATAAATGCTTCCACAATTTTATACTCTGATCATCACTCATCTTTTATGTAATCAACACATATTTTTAACTTTAACCCATTAAAGCATAATAAGTGCAGGTTGAATAATAATTGCAGCAGTCCACTATAAATTGAAAATAGAAAGGAAGTATTGTAATTTGAAAAAGGGAAGCTTATCCCAATGCTTCGAAATATGTACACATTTCAATATTTTCAAACTTTACATAGTTATAACATCTAGATGAAAGAAGCGATAGTAACGAAAAAAGGATTAGGTTTTCTTTTTATAATCACAATATAAATTCAATAGAATTCAATTATGCGATTTAACTAAAAAATAATTGCAAATAAAACTTTTATCCTAAAAATCTTTGTTACCTTGAACAGATCCTCATTCCTAATTATAATTAAGACGGTATTAAACAATAAGGCACCTATTAACTTTCTTTTTAATGACTCATATTATATCTCATTCTGGCTAAACTATAGTATACTATAGTATATATATACTCTCTAATGTGATAAATATCACTATCTGAAAATAACTAAAACATTTTCTTCGTCCTTTCTTTACCTGTTCTATTCGATTCGAATTCTGTTACGAATATAAAAGATTTTTTTTTATTATTTAATTTGTACTTTACAATTTGTCCAGCTGGACATTTGGTAAATTTTTCTAACTTAATTGCTAAATAACCTGTGGATGCCTACCCTCAACGGGATACCATCTTCCAGTTTGACTATTTTATTTCCTTAATGACGTCCAGTGGGCTGTTTTCTCTTTAATCTTCGTTTTATCAGTTTTGTCAGCTTCAGCAGCCAGCCAAAACCAATTTGGATGTGTTGCCGTTCTTCCCTTGTATTTTTCTATGTGCCTGCCGATTTCTTCTTTGATCGTTGGTATTTTTAAGTCTTTGCGAATATCCTCTTTTGTGACATACCATGGGGCATTGACTATTATTCTCAGTATCTTCTTGATTGTAACGACTTTACTTTATTTATGTGGCTCATTGCCGCTATCCACCATAGCGGTATTCCGTACGTCCAGATTGGTTTTATTACCGTTATGTAGATTTTTAGTTTATTTTCTATGCTGAATTTAGAGTTTCGACTAGTTGGCCAATAAATCTGTCTTTTTTTTATCCGCTATAAAAGATGAGTACTTCCATCACTTTTTTCATATTCATTCACTTTCAGTGCGATTTATCAACTGATATTGGATCTTTAATTACTGACTCCTAGTGTGCGGGACTTCCTGTGTCAAGTTTGATAATTTTGGTACAATAGGACACTCTACTCTACAATGTGAGAGTTCCGTATTACATCAATTCAGTGTTATACATAAAATAAACTGTGCAAACTATTTTGAAATTTCATTAACACTGTAACGAGACGTGATTATCGTGATTATATTGGTGAAATTTGAAACGAATCTAACATTGTATATACAAGGAAGGTACAAAATACTTATTCGAAATACCGCAAACTTCGCAAACATCATCAAAGTGTTTGAACAATCAACTATCACATATTATACATATATGGTTTGCACATGTGAAGAAACTATGTACGTAAAGAACGTTTACCTACAATTATCGCTGATCTCGTGGTATTGTTTAACTATGATGTTGATTTATGTGCACGAAATAATATCATTAATCTTTCTTCTTTTTCTTCTTAATATTAGATCGTTCATTAAATTCTGCGGATTACTCTAAATGATTTTGGCTTACCTTTTATTTATATTTTGCTGCAATTGTCTTTCGTTTTTCATAGCTCAGCCATTCTGTAACAACGAAATGTTCTGACATTCGCCGTTTTTCAGTGTTAATTATTTGATTGTTCTGATTTAAAAGGATACTTCAAAATTAGCATATCCGGCATATGCGATATGGCAACAGAGGCAACAGAGGCGTTTGAGGGTATTGATAATCACGCACACCAAATTTCGGAGATTTATTAATTTTCAAGAATATTCCATTGCAAAAGTATCTTTTTATAAGAAATGTTGAGGAAGGATCCTTTTCAACGCTTTTAAAAGGTAACAAGAACTGAATGCTACTGCTGCTAAGAGCAATTATTAACATAATACATTGGAGATTAAAGTATACCTTACTACACTATGACATTTTCCTCGAGGCGAGCTGGTTTATCATGAGAACCACTTATAAGAGATAGTATGGACATCTTTTAAGCAATGAAATACATTTGAATGCGAAAAAAGATGTAATTTTTTAAGTATAACAGTAAATATGTATGTTGGAAAGCAAAAAATACTGATTATCAATATAATAATATCGCGTTTCGTCTCATTTTAATCAAGAAAATTTTAACAATTAATGGAATGTTTATTACCAAAGAAATTTTAAATTAAAAAATTTCGTCGTTGTATTAGTTTTTTATTTCACTGATACAAGGGCGAAGTGCACGACTCTGCCGTGTGACCCTTTCAAGTGACCGAGATAAAGTCACGGGAACAGGGATGATACAATGACACAATGGTACAATGGTGAAGACTGATGACATTCACAAAACAGTCTTATCGTATCCTGCCGGAGACGGGAGACCGAAAGTATCCACGAGACCAGATAGTATCTCTCCGACAAATAAACAAAAGGTAGCCGACCTGTCGCAACGCAACCTGCCGCTCTAATCTAACAACGTTCGACCCGCTTTCATGGGTTTATACGAAGTCTGAGAAATAATGAGAATGAAATAATTACACTCTTTTGGGTTAAATAGGGGAACGGATGAACAATTCTTAGGTGTGCTCTGATCTTCACCGAATCCATATGTATGTTTTTGTATGTCTCTTTTTTCAGTGCTTCGTCGCGAATTCCACGATAATGCACCAAGCCCTTCATGCATAGTTATAATATAAGAGATTTCCCTGTTAAAAAATTCATTGCAATCCTCCAACGCCCACTTTAAATCCCGGCCTGACACCTTGCGACTCTTTTTTATCCCCAAAATTAAAATCTGAATTAAGAGATCGCCATTTCGGCGCCGCGATAAACGCCCAAAGAGCTGTGACGAAAGATCTGAACATGATAACACGGGAAGACTCCAAGCATTGTTACGAAGAATGACAGAAGATTGTGTGCGTTCTCATGGAACATACTTAGAAGGGGATAACATCTGTGTGAATATTTTTAATAAATATTGTTTTGCGGTGGATGATTTAACGTGTTGATTTAAATAATGACGAGACGAATTGATATTTGATATCGTCAAATGTATTTAAAATTATTTTAAATACAAAGTTAATCGTCGTTCGCTAAATATACTCGCTAAGGACGCTCGATATACGTATATTAGGTAATGCTTACGTTCGTTCAATACTGACTGTCCTAGAGAGCATGTTCGTTTATTTATACTGGTCGGGGGAGTACCGGAAAGTTTAAAATCGACTTCAGTTGACGGCTGCACGTAGCGGCGATATTGTTTTGTCCGGAGTTTGTTTATCGTTACGTTTCGTACGTCAAGACGGTGGCAATGACCCGAGGCAAAACAACATGAGTCACCCTCGATTCGCCTCGTCCTACGACTCATGTGCCGCTACAATTTTATAAAATAATCCTTATTGCTTTCCAGACAGACCTTGTATCTATAATTAGTATTAAGAAATCTATCTCCATCTGCTGCACGTCATTCGGCTACGACTTCTCGAGAGAGCATAAACAAATTGACATTTACGGCCAGCTACCTACATCATCGAGTACAAGGTCATAAATTAGGTTTAAATTAAAATTTATGATTCCCATCTTTCGAATGAAAAGATTCGCTTTACCCCTGACTGTCGCAAACACGTGGCAGACCAGTTTAAGATGGTGTTTGATGTAAGGTGCCCAAGAAATACTCGGTGTCGTTCAAAAATATAATGTATTTAACAATCAACAATTTTCGCCTTCAACTGGTTTCGTACAATCCTCAATTACCACTGATTTTCTCGCTTCTCGACTATGCTTGCTTCGCTGTTAAAACTCGATTTTCTTCACTTCGCTATTCAAGCTCGAATGAATCTTTGAACATATTTTGTTGCCCCTCGATATCCTCACTACGCACGTATTCGTTAGACGTCCGTGACCATTGCCACGTATTTTCTTTCAAATATTCGAAGGACCGTAGGGATATCGGTGGCTCATTAGGCACCTTACGCTTCGGTGATGCTTTGTGTCGCGAAGCCGTCGGAAAGTTTCGTCGTCGAGTGCCGTCACAAATTCTTCAATATGCACGAAACTTTGATTATTTGCATACTTGACTAAAAATGATCGTATATTTCTTTTTATTAATGGTGATGTGTATTAATATCTCTTTTGAATAAATCTTAGAATTTGCATTCAAAATGCGCCAAAATATCTGTACATTTTCTAAAATGCGCCGTGACTAAAAATAATTTAGAAACTATTGCTACAGATTCAGTGCCCGCAGTTTGTCGGGGAAGCCTGGAACACCCTGTATAAAAACATTATATTTCTCCTGTGGCGGCACTCGACCTCGGAAATTTCCAACGGTTTCGCGGCACAAAGCGCTTTATCTTATAAGCGCTATGCCGACAAGCCTAATGTGCCATCGATATCCCTACGGCTCTTTCGTCGAATTTTCGGGAGAACGCATACGCGGCAACCGTCACGGACTTCTAACAAACGCGCGCGATATCGATGGCCAACAAAGAAAAGAATCGGCGTGGCTTTTGAATAAAAGAGATTCAGTCTGCCTCGAGCTGCGAAGCGCGAAGGATTACGCCAAGCGAACGTTGAGAGACGAGTAGTCGACTTCCGATAACCAGCATTAAGCATTGTCTGTTATCAAGCGTAGTTAATCGTTAACTGTTGTCAATCGTTGTTTGTTGTTAATTGTTATTTATCGTCAGTTGTTAAAAGTCAGTAAATGTTTTTGTTGAACATCTGAGTATTCTTTCCGCACCTATCACGACATATCACTTCAAATTGGTGACTCCGACGTGATTTATTCAGAAAGTGGTGGGTGACGTGATAGTGCCACTGAGATTTTGCAGCAACGCGAAGTGAAGTGTGTCATTACGATGGAAAACGACAATTCAGGAAAGGGTACCAACCCGACGATCACCATGTTCTCTCTGCTGCCATCGAACACCAAAAGATGGTTCGTCCTGTTGGAGAAGCAATTCCACCTAGCGCAGATCACGGACGACGAGACTAAGTTCGTGACTCTAGCTAAATGTCTCGAGGGCCGATACGTACTATTGTACGTATTCGTCGAAGATTTACTGGACATCCCCCCAGCCGCAGGGAGCTACGAGAAATTAAAACGTGCGCTTATTCACGCACTAGCCGACACACAAAACACCCGAGTGAAGAAACTTGTGGAGAGCGAGGAGATGGGCGACCGGAAGCCATCTCAATTTTACCAACATCTGAGAAAACTCGCTAGCCCCTCCACCCCCGATGATTTTGTCCTCTCGCTGTGGAGGACCCGATTACCCGATAGCATACGGCGAATCCTCGCAGCCGTGGATGACTGACTCGGAAAGGCTATTGCACCAAGCGGACCTCATTGCAGAGGAGTTTCAACAGGATCATCATCGTACCTCCTGAATAGCAGCGGTAATCCCATCGGAGCAAAACGCTGGAACAAACGAACCGTGGGCCGTCGCAATCAACACGTTGAGCGAGCAGATGTCACAGATGCGAGCACAGATGCACGCGTTAAGCATCAATAATCAACGCCGTCCACGATCGCGACCACGACAGCGTACGCGTTATCGCCGCCGTTCGCGCTCCCGAGATCCACCGCGGCAAGACGGCCTTTGTTTTTACCATGCAACGTTCGGAGAACGCGCGAGGGGCTGTCGTTCCCCATGCACTTGGAATTCTGGAAACGCGACCAGTCGTCCGTAGACGCGGCCAACGACGACGGCCTGGGTACCCGCTGCATCTTCGTCAGGGATAGGAAGACAAAAATATCGTTCCTCGTGGACACCGGCGCCGACACGTGTGTGTATCCGCGCAGCAAGATACGCGAATAGGTGAACAATACCGACTATGAGCTGTTCGCGGCCAACGGAACGCAAATTGCGACCTACGGTACCATTACGATGTCCCTCGACTTATCGCTACGCCGGCCTTTCGAGTGGCGTTTCGTGATGGCCGACGTCCAGACGCCTATCATCGGCATAGACTTACTGAACCACTACGGGTTGCCCGTGGACCCGCGAAACAAACGACTCCTCGACACGACAATCCAACTGGCATCAAGGGGATATGCTGCCTCGACCGAAGAGATGTCCATCAAAAATTATAAATATACGGCGAAACGGTCTATCACCGACTTTTGGCGGAGTTTCCGGATCTATCCCGTCCACCGGCCTTCGGACGGGAGAAAATTCGACTCGAGGTGGTACACCACATCGAAACCACACCCGGCCCCCCCGTCTCCTGCAAACCCCGCCGCCTCGCACCAAATCGACTCAAACAAGTTAAGGCAGAGTTCGCAACCATGATCGAGCAAGTAGTGATGCGGCCATCGCAAAGCCCATGAGCATCACCCCTGCACGTCGTACCCAAGAAGGACGGAAATCTACGACCATGCGGCGACTATCGTGCGTTGAACGCCCGCACCGTGCCCGACAAGTATTTCTCCCGCATATAGAGGATTTCGCGCAACACCTCCACGGTAAGCGGGGTGGTTTTTTTTCCCCTCAAAAATCGACCTCAACCGCGCTTACCATCAAATTCCGATCGCGCCCGAAGACGTCAAGAAAACCGCGATCACGACACCCTTCGGACTTTTCGAAGCAGCCAACATGATGTTTGAGCTTCGAAACACAGCACAAAAGTGTCAAAGATTCATCGATGAAATCACCAAAGGTTTAGATTTCGTGTTTTCGTACATCGACGACTTTCTAATAGCCTCCGAAACCGAAGAACAACACCGCGAACACCTCCGAATTCTCTTTCAACGTTTGAATCATTACGGAGTAGTCATCAACCCCGGAAAGTGCGAATTCGGTGTGAACGAGATCACATTCTTGGGACACACCGTAAACGCATTCGGGATAAAGCCGCTAGCAGAACGTGTTGACGCCATTGTAGAAGTACCGCTCCCCGGGACTGTTAAAGTATTACGCAGGTACCTCGGTATGATTAACTTCTACCGACGTTTCATACCGGGGGCCGCAAACATTTTTCAACCGCTAAATGACCTGTTAAAATGAAGAAAAAAGGGCAACGCGCCCATCGAGTGGTCGAAGCAATCCGAAGCTAATTTCCGCGAATCGAAACGCGCCCTAGCTAACGCCATGCTGTTAGCGCATCCGATACCTGGCGCGCCCGTTAGCCTCGCGGTAGGACGCATCTGACTATGCAGTAGGAGCGGTACTCCAGCAACGCGTCAACGACTCTTGACAGCCGTTAGGGTTCCTTACCAAACCGTTGAGTTCCCCCCAGCGAAAGTATAGCGCGTATGACCGCGAACTACTTGCGATATACACTGCGGTCAACACGTCACGTCATAACGGCCGACACGCCATAGAAGGGAGATACTTCATAATTTACACTGATCATAAACCCCTTACGTACGCTTTCAACCAAAATCCCGATAAGTACTCGCCGCGACAATTCCGACACTTGTATTATATCGGACAATTCACTACCGACATCCGATACATAAAGGGGCCCGACAATAACGTGGCCGACGCTCTGTCACGCATCGAAGCGATAGGAAAGTTTGTGGACCACCAAACTCTCGCTGCCGCGCAGGAAAGCGACGACGAACTACGCGACATCGTTAACATCGGCACATGCGCGTTACGATTAAAGAGAGTGCGCTTCCCTGATCACAGCGTAGAACTATATTGCGATGTATCAGGAGACATTGTACGACCGTACGTGCCGAAATCCTTGCGGCGTTACGTATTTAATTCGCTTCACGGACTTTGTTGATCGTTGATTGTAATTGTTGCTTTTTTATTTTTTATTAAACTT